>NW_010523688.1:0-3821 GCF_000687285.1 Phaethon lepturus | reverse complement strand
CCTTCACGTTTGCCCATGGGTTGGATCTCATTACAAACCCACAGGCAAGGTACAGGGTCAATCACATCATGTTAATTCATACAGGTTGACTGATTCACTGGGACTGGAAGCTGGATTAAAGGTGAGAAGTTTATCACAGCAACAGAACTCTGATCTTAGAAAAACAAACATCTCTAAAATAGGTCTCTAATTATCATATGAATCAAACCTTAAATAAAAACAAGATCATTTTAAATAATTGAGGGAATCATACAGGGAATCAATCTTCCCCTGCCAGGAATACTCAGAGGTTGGCTTCACTTCTAACACAACAAGAACTCTGATCTCAAGGAACTATTCCTTTCTGAAACTTGGGTATAATTACATGAGCTGAAATATAAAATAATAATGAGTCAGTTCTATATACCTGGGAGAATTACAGTGTAAGACACGCAAGGGAAGGAAATATTTTAATGACTTTCTGGCTGGAGAGGTAAACTTAACTGAAATGCTTTATCTTTGTAGGGGAAGGAAAAAAGTAAAAATACCCTCAGCTGAGCAAAAATGAGACTAGGTAGCTTTGATCCCATGCATTAATTTTAACTAATCAGGGAAATGTAAGAAGCATGAAATACTTTTCCTACATGAGGAATAAATTTGAAATACGTTATGAACATCAGGAGTTTTACTGTGGTTGGTCTGAAAGAAGCCAATGGTATCCCAAACAGGTTTTGCTTCATTTCTCTTCACTTATTAGCATTGTATTATGATCAGGCTGTATTAAATGATCATTGTATTAAAAGAGGGGTTTTTTTTTTTATCTCTAGACCTAAGCAAAGCCAAGTGCAAAGTTTGCATTGTTAGCCCTTAGTGGATGTCCATGCAGATTTGTACACCTCCTTTTTCTTCATGCTTTCACTTGACTAGACTGTCCACCAAAAATGTGATTCAGTTTGATGTGGATGTGTGCTATGCACATGTGAGTTATCTTTGGCAGCTATGGGGATATTTAAAAATGGATGTGTAGTATGTGTGTATATGTGTACTGCACCTAGCATATATGGTACATATTAGCAGCAATTGTTCTACTTTTGAAGGTAGCGCTGTACAGTAGATTTGAACCTAAAATGGCTGACTAGTTTCTAAATAATCCCCTAGGAAACAGTTTAGTCTAGGCCATTATCTTGATAGTTCATAATTAGGTTCAATAATAAAGCTTGTTTTGCTGACCTAGGTCAGATCATGGCGTCCACCACATCTGTGCGCAGTGACCTTGCTCTGAGAGTGTATTGTTAGAAAATCCATTATTATCATCACATACACTTCGGAGAAGTGGCTGTTTTGTGAATTGATGGTGTGATGTTGCCACTTTAGATAAAAGAATCCATGAATTATTGACTTAATGAGTTAATGTTGCTTGATTTCACAACAAGGTCTTTTTAGTCTGGATGCTATTTACTGAACACATAATCACAACATATGAAGGAAGGCACAGCTAACAGTACAGTGCATTTACAACCCTTTTCGCTTCTAACAAAGCAAAGTGTAAGCTAAGAATTGTTCCGTTTCCTTTAGAAAACCATTAAAACTTAGGTAATTATAAGCAATTCTTGTTTAAACAATTAACAAATAAAATGTTTGTCACTGATTTCTTATCCCTTCTTTCTGTTTGGTTTAAGGTCTGTTACCAACAAGAATTTATTAATTGAATATTTTTTTTAGAACCTGTGTCCCTATGACTAAGTCTAATGCTGCTACCACATGGAGGTCCAGGAAAGGCTGTTAAAAGTCAATCCGTGTCATTCAAAGTTGAGAATATTAGTATTTTCCTTTCAAAACAGTTTTCTGGTAAATTTATGAAATTCAGAAAGCTTGAGAATATAATTACAGAATGTAACTTCTGAAAGTGGGAAAACATATGGATCATGTCTCAGAACAGATATTTTAATGGTCTAAGCATCAGGTTTCAAATACCTATGCTCCTTTGATCCCAAAGTGTGAATCCCAGCTCTGTTAACTGCTCACCCTTACAAGATAAATAAAATAAGGCCTGTGTGCAGTGTCTTATGGAAACGTACGTCCTATGGAAATGTAACTCTGGCTAAAATTGAAGGGAAATTTGTTTTCACAGAGTCATGAGGACCATAGAATTCAGCTCCACATACAGGTCTTTTGGAGGGGACCTTATCAACCAACACTCTCACATTCTTCTGAGATTTACATTAGTTCTTAATTAACTCTTTGCAAAAACAAATAACTATAGAATTGTCCCAGCAGGTATTTATCTGTATGTAACTCCCACCCTTAGTTTCTGTAGAAATAGGTGTGGTTCAACATGCTGTCCATGTACAACCTGAAGTACTGTCATGAGAACACTTGATTCAGACACTTAATGGTTTTTTTTGTTTCAGTCTTTGAATACTGTTAATTGCTTCATCTTTTCTACTGTTGTCCCAGTGGTCTAAGGAGCTGCCAGAAGGGATTGTGTCACTAGGAGTGAATGAGCTGATACTTACATATGCAAAATACACTATTTAAGGTCTGGATCTCATGTTTGCTTTCACAATTTTTCATGTTCGGTTTAATATTTTCTATACACCACAAATGACTTTGGTCTATCTGGAAGATGTCGGGCCATAAGTCCAAAAGCACAAATGGCAATGGAGTATTGCCCCTAGCAGTGTGGTTGTGTGGGGTAACCTGGGAAGCAATCATCCTAGGCTTTCTGGAAGCTTCTTGGGGTGAAGATGCTATGAACTGCATCCACGCAAAGCCTAGCTGCTAGGCTAATATTCTAATATTACACTGCAATCTGGTCATATACGAGTGTTGAAACAAAGCAAGCTGAGGACAATAGCTGTGATGGTAGCTAACAAGCATGACCTCTCTAAGCGTCTTTCCATGTGGCTTGCAAATGGTTTAAAAAAAACCAAAAACCAAACAAACAAATCACAAAACCCAAAAAAATCCCACTGTACTGCAGGAATCTAGGGATTAAAAACCTGAGAGTGCACATGGGAGATTAACTGGAAAAACACCTGACCAGCTCTGGTCACAAACACAAGAGTTAGTTGGAAGCAGCCCTTGAAATTCTCTGGAAAACAAGGATTTTGACTGTCCATACATCAGAACTTACTATAACATAACACTGATTTATTATAGATACTTACTAATTGTATTTATTTCAAAGCTAGGAACAATTTGCATAGAAGTTCACGGAAGTTATGGTGAAAGTTCAGCAATGGTGAAACTTTTTGTAATGGAAAAAGTGTTTCTTTCCAGTCTTCATTGTTAGTCTATTAATCTCATTCCTTGATCTTCAGTCTTTCAAAATCCTTTTTAGAAACCTGTCAGCACTATGCTAATGTCACATTAGTACACTCTGATTACTATTGTTAAAATGCAAATGAGTTAGTAATGATTATCTAATTATTTTGAAGTGTCATCATAGCCATTTTGAAATATTACTAAGGAGAAGGAAGAATAACTAATTTTCTTCACTTTTCACAAACCACAACATGAAAGAGGAAGAAAACGTTAAGGCTTTAAGGAAACTCTCAATCAAGAATCCTCACGTTTTTGCAGTTGCCAGGTCAGTGTTACACAGCTACTCAGAGGAGATAATTTAGACAGATACCTATCCCTTGCAAAAGTGGCCAACTTATTTTGTTCTGTTTGACAGTATCCCTGGTTATATTACGATTTTAAAAAAAAGTAAATTCAATTCTCATGACCGAAAAGGGGAAGATGCAATACCTGCACAAAACACGAGTGTTCTGAGGCGGCACCAAAAGGAAGCACCAGTACGGCAGGCGCGGTGAGGCGAGCGCCCGCACCGTCCC
>NW_010523687.1:6133-12193 GCF_000687285.1 Phaethon lepturus | reverse complement strand
GCTGTGGGAGATGGTGTCAAAGGCTTTACTGCCTTTATACCCAGGTAGACAACGTCCACAGTCTTTCCCTCATCCAGTAGATGGGTCACCTGGTCATAGAAGGAGATCAGGTTGGTCAAGCAGGACTTGGCTTTCATGAATCCATGCGGCGTGGGCCTGATCCCTTGGTTGTCCTGCAGATGCCCTGTGAGCACTCTCAAGACCAACCACTCCATAATGTTCCCCAGTACAGAGGTCAGGCTGATGGCCTGTAGTTCCCATTCAATACTGTCTGCCTTGGGTCTTCAGCTTGAGACACTGGAGCAGTAGATGTGGCAGTGCCAGGGAAGGCTCCCAGCACAGGAATGCAACACCTCTGCTGTTACACTGCAACAGCAGCCTGGGGCAGAGTTTTGGCCCAAAGCTGGAGGCTGGTTAGGGCTCCTCCACCACAGCTCGTGAGCTCCCACTAGGCAGTTTGGAAGCAGCCATCATGGTCTGGAGAGTTTGCGTGCACGTGGACTTTTCCATGCCACTGGTCTTTGTGCTGATGAAATGTTCTGGGAAAGCTTAGGTTATTAGCGTAAGTGGAGTGAGAGAGTATGTCTGAACGGCATGTTGAGACATACCTCCATGCTGCCTTCATGAACAGATTGATTTCTTCAGTATTTCAGCAGGTTCTGCGGCTCTGGATCAAGTTGGATTGTGTGTTTAAGCACAGCAGAGATGTTAGCACAAGGCCAAGCATATCTTGATAACCTACCTGCATGTTGTAAGCAGAAGTGATGGGGTTGGGGGAGTGTTACAAAAGTCATTATGGTGATGGCTGCTCTGATAGCTACTCTAGAGTCTAAACACAGTTGTGATCAACACGTGTTCTAGGACCAGCTTCAGCTGAGTAATATTAGCTCAGAAGTAGCCTGTTTGAGGTAACCAAACTTAGTGGACTTCAGGACCAAGGGGGTCTGTCCCATCCAAGTCTGGTAGAACGGAACCTGTTTGCAGAACATATGTGTACGTCCACACTCCTCACAAGCACACTCACATTCACCAGTCTCTTAAGTAGTAGCATGGACCCAAAGTCTATCTCATATGTATAACCAGAAACCCATGCACAAGCTCTGATGCTGGATTTTCCTGGATACTGGTCTCCTCCTGTGTACTGGGTTGTCCAGCTTGAACTGTGCTAGTGGTTTACATATGCACATAATGTGGGTCCCTCAAATAGCTGGTTTGTCCGGTAGCTGGCACCCGGATCAGACTTCTCCAGTTGTTGGCACCCAAACCCTTGGACCTGTCAGACCTGCCAACTTAATTTTGAATCCTTAACCCCAAACCTGTTTTCAGCCATTATCTTCAGTTGTGTGTCTGGATCCACCTCTACTAATCCCAGACCCTGATGAGCCCATCCAAGGCAATATAAGCCCATCCAGGGAACCAGGAATGGCCACTGAGGTTCCCCCACTCAAAATTCTTTTCATCCTAGATGTGGGAGAGTTGCTAGTAGAAATGCACAGAGAGTCAATTAAAAAGTAACTGAATATTTATCGAGTGGTGTGAGTTAAAAAAAGGTGTTTTACACACACACAAAAAAAGGCAGTAATAGAGTCAATGCAGATTTAGGAATAAGATAGGGACAATGAGGACAGAACAACATGGATTAAGAGAAATTCAGGATGAGGACTAGGTGCCAGCATGCAGGTTATTAGAGTCCAGGGAGACAATAGTCTGTGGGAGAGACCAGAAACAAGCTTGCCTGATACTGAGCATCTCCGTCTTGAGTCAAGACCTAGCGTGTTTGGGGAAATGAGTAAGAAACCCAAGAGGAAACCCATAGACCTTTCACCAGGTTTCCTGTGGCTGGTCTGGATGTGATAACCATTTGCAGTAGTAACCTCCATTTAACTGTCACATGTTGATGCTACCCACAGTCTGTTTACATTGCTGCAGTGTGTTCTGGCTGATTTCAGCTCATGTTACAGCTGAAGAGATGTATCAGATTTTTCTGGACGTATCCTTACCATCTCTCCTCTGACCGTCTGTCACACCTCCCAGGCAGTTTAACAGGCTGTATAGGTACCACATCTAAACACACTGGATTCTCTGAGAAACTTCTGTCTTGGTCTTCAAACTCTTGTTCTCTTCATTCTTGGCTCTTCACTTCATTGTGAGACTCATGGCTACACCAAAGAGTATTTTAACCAGTCCGCACCATTGTGGCTGCTTGTGAGAGAGATGGCTTTTGGCACACTTAACCTGATGTAAGAGCCATAACCATTTGAGGTGTTCTTTAATATGCTCTGCTCATAGTAAATCATATCTTGGTGTTGGAGCCATGCCTACCTCTGCTGCCTACTGACCTTGCAGTCAAGGACGGTAAGAAAGTGACAGTGGTTGCCAACAAGATGCCAAAATAAGAGAGTCAGGAAATGCCCTGTTAGAGGAACAGATTAACGCTGTAAGAAATTCTCCTATTGTGGGGTAAAGAATCTGCTATTGAGCATCTGGCAGTGGGGACTCTGGCAGTCATCTCTGATACACCTACTACTTCAGAAGACTGTGAATGTGTTGGAGAAGGTGCTGCCTCAAGGATCCTGCCTGAGTCCGTCAGTGGTCAAGGTAGTCTTCAGTGCAAGGAGCACAGTGCACAGGAGCTCATGGGTGCTAGTGATCAGAAGTGGCTGTCTAGGCAGGTTGACATACGCATTCAGGTGTCGCTGGTCCGATACTACTGAGTAGGGTAACTGAAAATTATTTTTTCTCCTAAGATATTGACCTGCTTCACTGCTTGCTCTACTCAGCTGTTGCACTCAAGGAGATGGGTGTGTTCTGTTTAGCGATACCACATGCCAGTGCAGGTTACAGGATCTGGCCAAGAAGCCCAAGGGGGATAACTGAGGATCCTCCTCAGGGTGTAGGAGCCCTCTGATTCCTGAGTTCTTAGAACAGATCAGGAAGACGTGTGACGACGACCATCTCCAAATCTTCACATGAACTATTTTGTTTTCTCCAGATGGTTGTTTCACTATGCATGACATACTGGCCTGGAAACTGAAAGGATATCTCGGAGGTGCGAGGGAACTGAGGAAGATGGTTTATCATGTCTTGGCAGCTGGCGGTAGGTATCCAACACACTCTGAGGATATTTTCTCCTGTAAAAAAAAAAAGAAAAAAAAAAAGAAAAAAATAGTCAAGTCACCTTCAGGGTCTGATTTCCAACATTTTTGTCCATGGGGATTGGTAAGGGATGTTCCCATTTGTCTTATCTGGACTCTTCACTGTAATGTGGTGCATGAACCTGGAAGCTCAGGGAACAAGGGCTCGCTTTGCCTGAACAAGGCTCTGTTTCAGCACAAAACTCAATCTGTGTTACCGTTAAATCCTCTCCCAGGTTTTGGCTGGGATGACAGTTTCTTCTTCAAGAGCCTGTCTTCCAGTGTTATAAACACACTGATAGACAGGACAGTCGAGAATCATAGGACTCTTCTCTATTTCTCCTGTTGAAAAATGCTATCCGTTGTAACTTGGCTGTCTTAGGGTTATGAGGTGCTAGGGCATAGATTCATGGTATTTGCATAAGCATGAGAAGCAAGGGGTTTTGTTTGTTTGTTTTGTGGGCTGGAATGCTATTCCGAGACTATTCTGGTCTCTGTCTACAAAAATAGAAAACCCTTTCGCTCAGCTCCCATCCCATTTCAGAAAGTTTTCTTGAAAACGGTTATTTTGGTCGACTAGCCAAGCTGTGCCTTGGAGCAGAAGACAATAATTGTAACGGACTACTTGGCAAGCCCAAGTCTCCCCAAACATCCGTATTAGTCTGGAAGGCACTTGCATGAACGAATGAGGCTCCACTCACCCAACATGCTGCCAGATGGATATGCAGAGAAGCAGCCATCAAGCCTGGGACAGTTGCCTGACAATTAAAAGGCAGTGCATAATACGAACAAACATCTAAGGGCATTTTGCTCAACTAACTCAGGAGAAGTGATTGTGGACCTTAACATCAACTTCCAGACTTTAATGTCAGTTTGAATTCTCTGACTAAGAATGTAAATCCTACTATGTAAATTTAGTATGTGAACTCTTTATTCTCTTCACCCATGCCTTAGAGCTGTCAGGAATGACACTGCAAGAGGTAGTCCTCTAGTATCATGTGTGTATATGTCAAAAAAGATGTAAGAACTGGAAGCTCCTAACTATACCCTGGCCAGTAGGTTTCATTCTTGCTGTAGGTAGATGGTTGATTGGAAATAAAGGTAAACGTAATAGACCAGACGATTCGGTTTCCAATTTATTCACTGATTTACATCCTTATCCTGTCAGGCATGAGACACTCACCTTTGGAGTACCATAGGGATCGAGGATCCCATTAGCCATTTTCAGTTAGCAAGCCTGAATTGCTATGTTCTATATTGCTATGAGAGTCAAGTGCCAGAAATCTTTGCACAGCATATATCCTTTATGTTTTTCTGCACGCAACATCTATAGCTCTAACAGCACATGGGTGAAGAATGCCTGATCCATGTTCTGCTTCAACAAGGCAGGAACGATGTTCCTGAAATTTGCAGCCATGCTTTTGTGGTGAAGGTACACACACAATTTATATTCCACAGCTAAGGAGTATTCTTGGATTCCTTGCTGATTCTGAGCTCTCACATAAAAACATCTGCTAATAACATTTTTTATAATCTCCATTTGGCGAGGTAACTCTAGCCCATCCTGGCAGACAATGACCAATTATTCATGTCTTCCTCACCTCCTGGCTGGGCTGGGAAATCGAATACGTTTTGGGCACAAAGCCTTTAGCACTTACGAAATTCCAAGTACACCAGAACTCTGCAGTGCATCCCATCAACAACACATGCTGGTGTGAACACATAAAAACCTTTCTAATGGTCTCTATTTGAGTTTCATGCAGGATCAAGGCTTTTGTCTTTGTTTTCAAAGAACTTTGTGGCTTGGACCCAGAATATTTAAAACATTGCCTATGTTTCTGGGACGGAAACCACAATTAATGCAATGAAATGAATCTTTCTGCAGTAACAGGACAGCTCATCTGGACAGAAGACACCAAACTTTCTCAGAGGCCAACTAATCTCAGAGGTGAGATTCTCGAGTGAATTCCCCCAGGAACCACAGATCATCACAAGCCTTCACCAGCTTCTACTCCCACTGTAAAGCACATTCTTTTGGTTTTGTCTCTTATGGTATAAATACACAGCAACAATAAAAATAAAACAGGACACTTGTTCCACTAGGGAGAGAAAGAGAACACCACCTGACAGATGTTGTGTCATTTGGAAGGCACTCAGATACATGGATGACACTGAGATACAAGAACTTCGCATAAAAAGTAGAATAGACCTGTGGCGTAAATTTACATGAATTCACATTGCAACAGGCACCCGTCCCCTGGAAACTTATGTGAGGTTGCCAGACTGAGCTCACACAAATCACAGAACAGCTGTAAATCCTAACTGCATCTAGTCAAGAAACAAGGAGTTCCATCAACAGCGTTATTTAGGGTAGATTCTCTGCTGTTACAAAGGTATGCTCTGAAGCATCGGTCTCTGTCCCAGTCAAGATACTCACAGCACCTCTGATTTCTGCCCAGCTCTGTGAAATCTGTTGCGACTTAAGTGTCTCTGAGACTTCTAGATCTCTCTCAAATTTGGCTGAAAGTGGTCACTTCTGGTTCTAAATATCCAAAGGAGGCAAGACATGCAAACTCTGCATAAGAAATTATGCCAAAACTTATACACAGAAAAATGACAATGTCCCACAAAGCCAGCTTTATTAGAATAGGAAAACAATACAGAAAAATAAAGGGTTCCAGTAAACACACGATCAAATAAACTAACATTTCACTGGAAGATAAAACCTTGTGATAGCAAACCTACTGAACACACCTTTACCAAGCAAACCACCAACAGGTAAACACTTATATGTAAACTGTGTTTTTGGTAATTACAGAAACAACCATCAAGGACTAGCATTGCAGCATGATTTTCATTATAAATAATACATCAACAATTTTTTAGAGAAAATGTAACTGTTCTGTCTCTCAAAACATGTCTCAAG
>NW_010523687.1:0-6102 GCF_000687285.1 Phaethon lepturus | reverse complement strand
CTTTCCCTAATATCAAAAACACAGTGTTAGATCCACATAGGTAAAAAACCTAAACTGCTTAAGAATGCTATTAAAATAACTCTATTAAAAACTTACCTATATTAAAAATATTTTCTTTAAAGGCTGTTCTAGCCAGAAGTTAAATCTTTATAAACATAGCGCTTACAATACACAAATGTAGAGGTTTTCAGACATAACTACTGGTATATTAGAGGCTGGCTGAGTTAAGAACCTTATCGTTAACGGTGCCATCCAGTCAGGCAGATTTGTGGTATTTCTGAGCAATGCCATAGGGAACATGTGCAGCTATGGTGCCTAATTTCTGTGCTCCTTCGATGTGAAACATCTGGTCGTCAAAGAAAATGTGAGGGCGGATTTTCACCAGAATCGGTCCTTTAGGAGCTCCTGCTAGGAAAAGTGCCTCATCAATCTCCAGACCCCAGCTACGAAGAGTCTTCAGCACTCTGGCTCCAGAGCTCGCCGCACTTCTGGCTGTGACCAGGAAGGTCCTTATAGGACAATTTAATCGTTCATTTTTTGCATAGAACTTCTTCTGGAGTTTCCCTAGGTCTTCCAGAAAGCCTTTCAAAGGACCCTGAGTATGAAATACCAAAAGCATATTTAGTACTTGTCCACAACTCCCAAAAGAATTCTTTTGCTTTATTCCTCATGGCCAGTTACATACAGGATTCCTTCCCTAATGCTATGCTACCCAGCAAATTCTCTATGTAATGTGTCCAAATGGGTCTGTGCCCTCACTAGGAATTCACAAACTGGAAAAAAGTTAAAACCATAATCCTACATGGTATGATCAGTAGGAAACTGATTCTCACTAGAGCTTTACAAGATCTCTTATGAAGTTAAAACTATAGTCTTTAACTTTAATAAGGTGTTCTTTAAAAACACTTAACACTTTTTACTATGATCCACGAGGTGCAATTTTTTATTCTGTGCAAAAACCAGTAAGAGACCTAATTACATAGACATCACTGAACTCTTTCCAGATTAATAACAATATTAACACTCCAATTAAAAGAAGTAAATGATAGTTTGGGTCAAATTGTAATTTATTGCACTGTTCAATTTGGTCATAAAACAAGCTTTTATTCTGAATTTATACCATTTTTAACAACAGCAGAACTGGTCTTTCAGTTTAAGCTAATGTTAAAATATTTGTGTCTTTTAGACAAATGGCATAGCTCTGCTTGGGAATAAACACAGATACTACTCTGTTTCAAGAACTAGAATATCCCAGTGTTTGAAATGAACACTAACTACACAATCTGATTAAAAAAAAAAAAAAATCAAGGAAATCAGTTGTAGCCTTTCCATTTTCTAATGATACAATCAAAATAGAACTGTAAGCCACTGTCTTATATATGCAGTTCTCTCAGTGAAGTGAGAGATCTGGTGAAAGGACTCCAGTGGCGGGCTTTTTTATGTCAAACGTGCATTTTAAAGATTAACCTTGGAAAAGGAAATAAATAGGGCAATCAGCTTCCACAAAGAATACATACACACTGCGGAAACTGAAGAAATACAGCAGCAATGAAAATTAACAAAGGTTTTGAAAACTCACTGATTCAAGAAGTACAAACCTGTGCAAGAGGCTTATTTTCATTCAGCTGTTCATGTTCAAAAAATTTATCTAATCCTTGCTCTTTGACAATCTGTTCTGATTCATCGGAAAAAGAGAACCGCATCCCCATCAAATGCCACCCTCAACTGTGTATCCGAATAAGAAACATCTTTGCTAGCAGTGAACATCGTAGCTGATGCGATGCCTGAAAATGGATCAGAGAACCTCAGTTAGCATGTTCTGCAAAGTCGTTCATTAAACTGTCAGCAGTTCGGTTCCAACAACTTATTTGTGGTGACCTTTATACACGGTGAGCAGAAACGACCACTAAAGCTAATTAGTAATGGCTGTTCTTTAACACAAATGCATGGAAGCTGTCCCACTGACACAACTTCTTAGCCATGCTTCCTTCCACTTCCATACAGGAATATACAAAACCAGTCCCCAAGGTGTGCTGCAAATGAGACAAAGCAGTAAATTCCAAGGAGAACATTGAGTCAAACTATTTGTTATTTTTAAACTCATTACAAAACACAGAAGTTCATATCAAAGATATGACAGTTTGAATAGAGACAAGTAGTTGCGTATGGGAATTCATTTCTTGTAGCATGGGAGAAGACAGAAAGATGCGAGAAAGGTAGAGGTTGATTAAATTGTCATTGTCAGGCTGAAGAGTCAGAGAGGAAAAATACAGAGAAATAACCTGATTTTATTTGATTAAGTAAAAATAAGTGATGTTTGCACCATACAAAGTTGTGACTTTCTGCATTTGATGAAGCAGCACTTCTTTCTGTGAAAGACACACAACACATTATTTTTTTAACAAGCTCAGCCGAGAGGTAACAAAAGAAAGTCAACTCAAACCTGCTTCTATAGCTTCTTGCACTTTTTCAGAGTCCGCTGAGAGGTACAAGTTGGTAAGATATGCAGTCAGGTAACCAATAGGGCTTTTTCCTCCCGTCATACAGAAACGTTCGATTGTTAAGCCTAAAGTAAGAACAGCATAACAAGGTGTTACTCTGCCTTGACACTACAAACCTGTAAAAGGAACCCATAAAAAGGTACACTAGCCTACAACTGATAGTAAACTTAGAAAAATACGTTCACTGTAATTCCAGCAAGTTAGTCAACTTAAGCGGACTATAATGTGTGATAAGTCCTTCCTCCTTGCGAATTTAACACAAAATCCTTCTAAGACAGCAGAATAACTGCCGTGAATGTGTATGTATAGGGGGCATAAACACCAAACAATGAAAAGTTTAAGGACTTTTTTTCAGAAATTAAAATTCACACCTGACAAGTTAAATCTAGAGCTTTGGACCAAATTCTGCTTAACACTCTCTCATGTATGCTGACACCCAAAAATAAACATCATCCTCTAAGGAATGGGTATTCAGTATTGAAGAAGCTGCTTTTACCAAGGTCAGAACACAAATAATGAAATTAATTAATTTTATTATGTAACAGCAGGCAGTTCTATTTTACTCACCATAGTGATTGATGCTGTTTATGAGCCTCACTCCCACCTGGGCATGGTTATTAGTCATCAGAACAATATCAAATCGTTCTTCATCATCAGGGTACAGCTCAAGAAGCCGGGCATTGACATGCTCCAGCGCCTGCAGGTGAAAAATGTGGAACTCAATGGACAAGCGAAATCACAGTGGGTTTAGTTACAGGACTGTCTTGAAGGCGAATGTGAAATACCTGATAGTTTAACTTGCTGAACTTGTTTTATTCCTTTCTGCTCTGCTGCTCCCAGACTGGGTTCATTTGAAGGGAAACAAGCAAGTTTCTTTTGCTGAGTTACAGAATTTAACTTTATTGTGGAAATTCTTTTTCTTTGGACACCATGATCATCCAGAATAAATCAATGTATTGTGGAAAATTATCATAATCCCTCCCTCTTCTTTTTTCTTGTCCGCTTGAAACTTGGGTTTGGACTTTCTTGTCCACTGGAAAATTGTTCTTGTGAAATTAAGGAGAAGGTGTAAAGGAATTCATATGTGCAACTACTTGTTTTGCATGCACAAATGTGAATTTGGGCCACATACTTATGCAAAGAGTTACTGACACAGTTCAGGTGGTTAGGTGTCAAGGACTGTCCTTAAGTAATGAGTACAAAATCACATCCTGTTAAACATGATTACCTTGGCGGTTTCTAACTGCAGCACTGGATAAGATTTTGATTCATTTGAGATCTCTTCAAATGGCCCAACATGTTATATCCACATTTTGGCATTTTTATTTCCTTGACCTTTCACCTGCTCGTCTCTCTCTGCATCCATCTGTTCTCTTATTTTATTTAGAAACTTACCACTTTGAAGTAAGACTTGCTTTTTGCTCTTTATACACAGACTTTGCTGTTTATACACAGACCTCTGCTTTGGGATCTTGCTCCTTGAATGGAATTCCTTGGGATTAAGGCAATAAAGTCAACAATGAATCATCAAATGAATGCAAGATGGGTTGATTTTCATTAAGATGCTTTAAAAAGTAAGGCCAGTTGTTAAGAATTAAAATACAGATTTCAGAATTAAATTCTGGGAATCTCACTTTAAAAAGCATGACTATGTCATGTGGGCCTATGCTTAGGAAAACTTTAAGTGAGAGCCTGGTTATAAGATCTAGGAAAAAAACCTTAGTATTTGGTCATAACCCCTTTGTACCTTTTTTCTCTTTGTACTCTCTGCTAATACTCTAGTGCATTAGCAATTTCTTAAAGTACTAGAGAATAAGGGGGAGTGGAGGAGGGGATGCCATTTTTTTGTCCAGTGTCTGTACATTTTGCAGCCCACAGAGATCCTGGCCTGTGATTAAGATTCTTAAGTGCTACAAGCATGAGATATAACACATTTAGGTTAGTGTCTTAAAGATTTCAATTAAGGAATCCAAACAAAAATATATTATTTCTTTTTGCCTTCTTTGTCTCCACGTAGAAAGTATCACCCAACAAACCTGCAGTTCTCTTAGCCTAATGATTCTTGTGACTAAGTAATTTATGACTCTCTTAAAAAAATATAAAGAATTCAAAACCAAATAGCATACTGGAAGAGGTCAAGGTGCATTTAGATGGCCATAGCTAACAGCTCTGATTTTCAAACTGTGAAGAGTTAAACAGTCAAATCTTCCTTATATTCAAAGTAAATTTGGCACTGAAACTCTTAACGAATCTCTTGAAAACTGACTGTGCTAGCAGGGCTATTATCTCCAGCTGCTACAGATAGGAAAAGATGCAATAAATTCGCTAGTCAGTGTAAGCCTCACTGGTGTACAAAGTGAATTATTTTATGACAATGCTTTTATATTAAAAACACCTCTACTATGCTTGCGGTATCAACACTACTAACAGCTATCTGTGATATCTAGAACAGCATGGGTATTACTTACGGTAATTTACATAAGTAATTTTTCCACTCTCTATTTCCAAAAAATGATCAGCAATGTTGAAAATGTTTTAACTTTCTCAGACTAAAACCGAAGCAATGAAAAACTACTTTTAAAACCTGAAAGAAGTGTTCTGCTACAACTATGATGTCAGCAAGTATGACTGCTAATTATGATTTAATACATTTTCTAAAATTGCTGTGGTAGAGCTTATCAAACAATTCTCCATGCACATAAAATGAACTCTGTAGACGGCATTTTTTCAAGTCAGTCTCACTAAACTCTGTGTTCCTCAAACTCATACTTTTTTTTTATTTTTTCCATTTTTTTGTAATTTCACTTGCTTTCCATGCTGGAGGCTGTTTACCTTTTGCATTTCTCTTATCTTGTGCAATGAAAGTAAAATATTCCATTTCACCTCTGCTTAAACCCTGACTCTCAGCTAGAGGATCTGTTTCTCTTGCTGGTCCTCAAGAACAACTTCCAGGATGACAACGAAAGCAAGGAAAAGTTAAAGCTTAGCAAAAAAGGAAAAAAGAAAAGGTTAATTTGTGATAGGACAAGGGGCAACGGTTTTAAAATGAAAGAGGGTGGATTTAGACTAGATTTAAGGAAGAAATTTTCCACCATGAGGGTGGTGAAACCCTGGCACAGGTCGCCCAGAGAGATGGTAGATGCGCCATCCCTGGAAATATTCCAGCTCAGGTTGGACGGGGCTCTGAGCAACCTGATCTAGTTGAAGATGTCCTTGCCCTTTAAAGGTCCCTTCCAACCCAAATTGTTCTATGATTCTATGAATCAATGCTGTCTTTAATCATAGTAGTCCTATAATACGTGAGGCATAAAAGTGGAATGAGGAACTTAAGATGTTTTGGGTTTTTATTTGGGGGCCTATCGTAACTGAAAACGGTCCTAAAAGGAAAGGCGCTTCGAGCGCCCCGTGTCCCCGAGAAAATGCAGGTTGCTCCTTGCCCACGCCTCAGGCGTGACGCAGAGCGCCGGGGGATACAGATCGTGACGCAGAGGGTGAAAGCCCGGTCCCGGTGACGCGGGCAGTACGTGACCTCCCGCGGGCGCCCAGCGCTGGAGCCGGCGGAGGGGAGGGCAGGGGTGGCCGCAAGGCCGCGGCGAGGTGC
>NW_010523686.1:0-884 GCF_000687285.1 Phaethon lepturus | reverse complement strand
GGGGACCTTGGGGATGGGTGCTGAGGTGATTTGGGACCTTGGGGACCTTGGGCATGTTGGGGTGCTGAGGTGACCAGAGACCTTGGGGACATCTTGGAGATGTTGGGTGCTGAGGTGACCAGGAACCTTGGGGACATCTTGGAGACCTTGGGGATGTTGGGGTGCTGAGGTGACCAGGGGCCTTGGGGACATCTTGGAGATGTCGGGTGCTGAGGTGATTGGGGACCTTGGGGATGTCTTGGGGACCTTGGAGATGTTGGGTGCTGAGGTGACCAGGAACCTTGGGGACATCTTGGGGACCTTGGGGATGTTGGGGTGCTGAGGTGGCCCGGGACCTTGGGGAGCACTGGGGTGCCAGGGTGACACGGGATTCCTTGGGGACACCTTGGGGACGTTGGGGTGCTGATCCCTGGGATCTCTAGGAGGGCACTGGGATGCGGGAGGGGACAGTGGGGGATCCTGGGGGATCCCTGGGGATCCTTTGGAGGGCAGTGGGATCTTGGGGGATGATGGGATCCTTGGGAGATCCCAGGGATCAGTGGGGTCCCTGGAGATCCGCATGGATCACTGGGGACACTGGGATCCTGGGGTGGTGGTGGGATCCCTGGGGATCCCTGGGAGATTCTTGGGGATCCATGGGAGGGCAGAGGGATCTTGAGGGACAATGGGATCCTTGGGAGATCCCGGGGATCAGTGGGATCCCTGGAGATCCCCGGGCTCCTGGGGGGCGGAGGATTCCGTGGGGTCACCGGGGCGGTCCCGGGCAGTGGGATCCGTGTCCCCGGGGATCCCAGCGGATGCCGGTGACGCAGGTGATCGGGGGTAACGAGGACCCCGAGGGGGTGGTGCTGAAGGACCTGGCGCCGCCCCCCGTGGCGCGGGCG
>NW_010523685.1:0-3161 GCF_000687285.1 Phaethon lepturus | reverse complement strand
GCGCGGCTCACGCCCGCCCCTCGCCCAGGCAGCCCGCCGCTCCCTCCTGTCCTCGCTGCAGCCACCAGCTTTTATCCACACCACACCGGGCGTTCCGACTCCACCATTCCCTGTCTCAGCTGGAAAGAAATGACCTGTGGCTATAAATGTGTCTGAGCCCGCCTGGTAGCCAGACGGGATTCTTCTTTTAAGAAGATTGGAGTAGCATTAATAGGAAATAATAGACTCCCTATTCCACTAACGCTAAGGCTCAGGAGGATTTAAGCTGTTTACTTTTTTTGAACATTGTTTTGGAAAGAAGAGCTGCTTGTATGGAAAAATATCAGTTAAGAATCAATCGAAGATTTGATGCTGCAGAATGGTATGGGAATTCACACTCTGCTGTAAGAATAGGGTTTGCTCCGAATCTACTCACACCTGTAAGTAACCCATCAGTGGTATTGTATGTATATATATATGTATATACGTGGATTTGCAGAAGTATGGTATAACTTTGTACTTCTGTACATAAAGATACCCAGGCAATGCATGGTTTCACTTAAGTCTGAACCAAGAAGAGGATCTGGGCTGTACTGCAGCAGTGCAGAGGTGAGTGGGAAGGACCAGAGGAGTTACCAGAAAGGTTAAGACTGCTGTCTTTCAATGAAAAAGTATTTTTATCTAATAATGTGGAGGAATCCTGTTTGTCTATCTCTGCGCCTAGAAGAATGCACCACGATTAATAAACTCAAGCCTTCCTTTCGTAAGTGCCTCAGCCCCTGACGCTAAGCTCGCTTGTCTGCAGCAGAGCAGCTTCAGGCCTGGCTTGTCAAAAAAAGCGATACCGGATCTATCCCTCAGCATTAGTCTCTTAGCTAGACCTACTAGAACGAAGTCTTTGGCAGCCATAGCGGTATCTATAAAATAGTTCTGTTGCATTCTCCACTTCCCCATGCTCAGTTACATACACATGTAAAGAAATAGCTTTTTCCCTCAACGGCATTTCTTGAATCATCTTGGCTACTATCTGGTGAGGGCGCAGGTTGTCTCTCCGGGGCACAAACAGCTCAAGAAGTAGAGGTGCTGCTGATGGGACGGGGGGAGGAAGGCTCATCGCACCGTTTCCTGCAGCACAGCCGGGGAGGTGGTGGTGTGAAGCCTTCCACCATTTTGTGCTGCTCTCCTGCACCGAGGCTGTGTGCTGGAATGTGAGTGCTGAGCGCACACAACAAGACTCCACATGCCCAGGACGTTGTCTTGCCTCATTGCATAATTTTGTTTTGCCTTATGGGAACCTAGTGATCTGTTCCCAGGAGAGAAAATGGTTCCCCTTTGTTTTGATGACTACAGTCTTCTCCAGCTAGGAACAAAGGACTGCGAGAGACCGGGGTTACAAAGCCCAGCTGGTGCCATTGCAGGTATCATGACATACAATCGTGTTGATAAAAGTACTGATGTCAATTTGGCACTGAAATAAATTAAATCCCATAGCTCCTGGTATGAAAATTCCTCTGCATATACTCTCATTGTCCAAAGCGTGTGCTCTGCAGACTGTGCTGACAGAGTCCGTCTCAGCCAGTAGAATGTCACTTCATGAAGTACAGTTTATCAACCAAAGGATTTCTTCATTTACTTTGAAAAAAAGATGCAGGTAGAGGTAAACATGAGCAGAGAGAACTAAAAATAAAAAGAATGATTTCTAGAAAACATTGCAGTAAAGAAGCTGGTGCAATCTGGCTGCCTGAAGGGTTGGGATCAATGCTCTATATATTATGTCAGAGTGAACGCTTTGGATGATTAATTGAAAACAGGCAACATCTGATTACATGTCCTGCCTAATGAGCTATCCATAGATTATGACCTATACAGCTGAAAAGCTGCAGAGTTTCCCAGCCAAGAGCATGGAAAAAGACAGCGTATTTCCCATCGCTTCACTAACACAACATGCTGCCACATGCTTCAGCAGAGGCTGGTAGAAACTCAAGGAGGAAAAAAAAAACACCAAACCCTGTAGAGGGCTGGGAAGACTCATGTGTTTGGCATCTGCGTTACCGCGCAGCAGAGGCTGTAACAAAGGCGGCCGGGCGCAGGTGGGCACAGCTGCCCGGCGTGAGAGGACCAACTTCAATGAAACTGGAAGCAAGACTAGATCCTTCGCCCACGCTGGAGCGGCCCTCGCCTAGTCGTTTTGCTGCATTGCCCCATTATTTTAAATACCCCAGCCCTGACCTGCCCTCAGACCGCTCTCGTGGGTTGGGCAATCTCAAGTGTCCTTACAGTGGGCCTAGAAGGAGGGCAGCTCTGCCCAGGGCTGCTCCCAGCCCGCCGCCGCAGGCAGCGCGGGGCGGGTGCGCGGCAGCACTGGTGTCTGCTCCCAAAGCTCCCCGAGCATCAGACCGCAGAGGAAAGCAAACCTGAAGCATCCTTAAATTTACCTGTCGCCAGGCAGGACGGAGGAATGCAGGGAGGAAGGACGGCAGCTTTTGTGCTGGCCCGTTTGAGGAGAGATCAAAGATGCCTCATACTTTGGCTGGGAGTTCAGCCCAACGCCTCTGTGCCTCTCTTCCCAGCGGCTCACCAGGTCGGCCAGACCGTCACACATTTTTATACACCAGGAACAACAACGCGCTAGATGGCATTATTACAGGAGCAGCTGCCCCTTGTTTTACATATCAAAAATGGTCAGGAACTACAAACCAAACACGTCTAAAATCCCCTCTTGCAGTGCTAGCCCACAAAAAACCCACTAACCTTTGAGTGTCACCTATTCTCTTTTGTTCATTACCACAAAGATGGGCTGACAAACCCCTGCTAAATGTTACCTCTGAGTGGCAACATTTCAGCCATGAATGAAGCCTGAAATATTAATCTTACAAGGTGAACTTTCCAAGAAAAATGTAGAATTACCTTCTCTCTGTGTGTGAAGATTTTAAAAAATTTGCACAGTTCCAAAGTCTTGAGCTTTGGATATGTCAGCCTTTCCAAAATCAGGATTCAGCACTATCCGTAGTGTTCACGATGGGAAGGAGAAGGGGAATTCCTCCTGTTTTTTCGGGTTCATGGGAACTGAATAGTCAAGTGTTGTATGATCTCCTGAAACTCAGATTCACCACTGAGTCACGGGTCCCCACCTACGAGGAGAAGGGATGACAGGGAGGCTGGCGGCCGTGGCGGGCCGGGCC
>NW_010523684.1:38471-41975 GCF_000687285.1 Phaethon lepturus | reverse complement strand
TGCTTTATGGAAAAGAAAATCAATTTGGTTTTATTCCATTTTCTATTAAAACATAGCCACATTGCTGTGCAGTTGTAGCATTCAGTTGGAACACCTTCCAGAGTTAGGTTCAAACTGGATTTTCTTTCCCACTAATGTAAGAGTACCTGCCCAGGACACTCTCCATGGCCAAATGATTGTGAAAGTTGAAGAACTGCTGCTTGTACCAGAACACTGCACTGATAGTTGCTTTGAATTTTCTAGTTGCACGAACATGCAGCCTATTTGGTAGACAGTTTGTGGGAGAGCTCTCAAGAACTGTTGAAGGACTGGGAATGTATGACAGAATTGCTCTTGGAGGAACCAGTCCAAGGAGAAGAAGGTATTTGTTTAACCTCTGTACTTTATTGATATTGCACAATATTGTTAATTGTTCCTTAAAAAGATGTTTCACTGTGGGCAGTAGAGGTATTTATGTTGTGGTTTGTTTAGAATGCATATTTGAAGAAGATTATACTTTAATCCATTTTTAATACACTTTTCTTCAAAAGTAGCATTTTGGTAGTCTATTTTTCATCTTGTGAAGTCTGCTGTACTGTGTTTCCCTAATATTAAAGGCTAGGATGACTTCTTGCCTGAATGTTCAAATAACTAGTATATACATGAACATTTCAATAAATTAAATAGCTAATACAATTTTGAATAAACAAGCACTTCAGGTGGTGTTCATGAAATATGGGGCTCTCCCAGACAATGTTAAACCCTTATGAATTCTCAAGTGAAAAGAGGAAAAAAAAAAAAAAAAGGTGGGATTCTTTTGCCATTAGTTTCGAATCTCCTTTCACTAATAACAGATCTCTGTGGCACAAGGTAGCCAGGAAGGTTGGTGGCAAAAGAGTCCCTAATGGTAATGAGTGTCATTCAAGATCCTTCCTAATCCTTTAGGATTCTCCTGCTTCAGGGACTTTCGCAGGGGTTAGGTGGTTGAAAAGCCCATGTACTCTTACTGCTTCCTAGCAAGATGTGCTCCTCATCTCAATGTTTCAAAATCTGCCCTTTTGGTATCTATCTGCTATAATTGTATTTATATGGTAATTTCCTTAGGAAATTAGGCACTTTGGTTCTTTGTTTCTGCATAGCCTAGTGAGGTTTGATCCTCTAGACGTGACCAGAAGTACTCCCAAAGAGCAGAAATAATACTTCATGACGGTGAGAATATCTTACAAGGAAGTGACAGTGAACCATCAGTCGCTCTCTGTCCTCCATCACCCTCATTATTTTGTAGATTTTTGTTATATTCCAGTTCACTCATCCTTTTTCCAGATTACATTTCTCTGGACTTCTTTCAGTTTGGCCATATCCATTTTGAGAAGATGTGAGTGGTAATTCAAAGAGCAGGCAAGAAAGCCTTGGTGTTCTAAATGGGACAAAATGATGTCGTCTCTGTTCTCTATTCCTTGTGTTTTACAACTGCATTCACAGATTTGTCATCTTTTAAGATGTCTTACACACACATCAGAACTGATATTACTTGTTCTTTTACCTCCATAGCAATGTCTGACCGGCAGGAGAGTGCTCTTATTGAGCTGATGGTGTGTACAATCAGACAAGCTGCTGAAGCACATCCTCCAGTAGGCAGAGGCACTGGCAAGAGAGTAAGTGGTACTGCAGTACATAGCTCGGACCTGTGTGTTACTATAGTAATATAAAATATTTGTCTACGATGCTACATTTTGACACTTTTAAATTAGATTTTCACAATTTTTTGTTTCCTGTTTCATCTGAACATTTTTGAAGAAAAATAGAAATTCTATTTCTGGACACGTTTGGGGTTTTGTTTGATTCTGGGTTTTGCATTGCCAAGTTAAGTAATATAAATTGACAGCATGAAAATATATATACTTTTTTTTTTTTAAGATGTTCTTTTTATCATACCCCTGACTTACACTTGTAAGTACCCACATCTACAGCCCTTAATGTTAAATCTAGTTTAGAACTGAAAGTATAGAACTCGGGAGCAGAACAAGATTACCTCTGACTTCCTTCCATAAAAGGAATGTGCTACTTACGTGGACATAAAATTTGCAGAAAAGGCCAACAGTGTCTTCATCATGAGAGTAATGAAGCACTGGAACAGAAGGTGAGAGTTTGTGCAGTTTCCATCCTTTGCAGTTTTCAAGACCTGACTGGACAAAGCCCTGAGCACCCTGGTCTGGCCCTTGGGCAGAGAGGGGTGGGACTGGCACCAGCTTGAATGCATCTGTGGTTTTATGTATCCATCCTCTTTGGCCTTTTCCACTGAGTGCCCTAAAAATTTAAGAATTTGACATTCTGGCCATATTGCAATTTAGCTGCCTCTCTCATTTATTTTATAGTGACTATTTGGGGATCAGTGGAAGCCCATTCCTAAGGTTGGGCATGCACTTTTAAGCATTTCCATATAAGTCACAAAGTCCGGGTGATCAACAGGCTTTCAACTGTATTCTCCATAAATACAGCATCCATGATCCAAAAGACTCTCAGCTTCCCAAACATATTTCACTGATTTTTGGTAGTCCCTTTCTTATTTAGGTTAAAATAAAGTAAACCCATGTGAATATTTGGCACTTCTGTTAGGTTCTGTTCTGAATAATCATAAGTTTATTAGAGAAAGACACAGACTTAATGAAGGTGAAATCTGGAGACAGACTTAGCATTCTTTATTGCTAAACTCAATGCAGTTACTTAGCTGCTTCATTTTTATGTGCCAAAAGCAGATTAGCCTCATGTCCAGAAACAGCAGCCCAGGAAAAGCTCCAAGAAACCATCATTTTAAACATGCTTATGTACCTTAGTTTGTAAAGCATATTCTAATAAATTCCTAATTTATTAAAATATTTCAGGGGTGAGGAGGGAAGCTATGAAAGCACTTACTCAAATTTACACAAGCCTGTATTATCCTGTGTTACCAAAACACGGCATTGTGTATTGTAAGCACAACTTAACTGTGTTTTGTCTCTAGCTGCAGACTGTTCTAGCAGACAAAGCAACCTATAAATTTAACAAAAATTTAATGTTTTTATTTTGTGTTTGGAGCACCAAATAATGTCACTATTATAAAATACTTTCCAGGTGTTTTTTCTATCTCAAGGGATCTACAGTTCAGTTCGCTGAAGTTCTTCAAATTGCTTAGTTTTAGATTGTCAATGTCTGTATTTCTTCAAAGCTAAAGAAAACACTTCATCAAAATAAATTTCACCTTCTGAAGGATGATCAAAAGAGCCTCGAGACCATCCTAGGGACCCAGATTAATTCATAGCACCACTGAACAGCAATATTTGGTCACCAGAATATGACATGGTTGTTAGGGGATGGGAGCCTGACGTGGTAGCTGGCTTGTGTTGCCCTCCGACGAGCTAGCAGCTTTTGGTGGCACGGGTGGTGCCGCACTGCGAGGTGGTACGGGAATTGCGGTTGCTGCTATAGGTATCCAGCTGTCTGCTATGTACTATGGAAGTGGTTCCTTACCCTGGTTGCAAACCTGTT
>NW_010523684.1:29927-38440 GCF_000687285.1 Phaethon lepturus | reverse complement strand
TGCCTGCTGACACAATAGGCAACCTGTCATCCAAACATGTTTTGTCTCCAGCTGTTCCTCCTCACTTACAGAGAGATGTAGGTATGACATTTAGCTTTTGCTTCTTTTCAGTTAGATCATGAGTTGTGGGATGGCAACTGCAGGGATCTCTGACTTGTCAGTAGAGGTTTGTCATGTTCTCATGATCTCGCTAGCATATTCTCTGAGTTGAAATGGGAGCAGAATTCTAATTTCGCAGTCACCGTCTTGTGAAAGTTTCTTCTCTGACTTTAGCTTGTAACCCTTATTGTGCAGTCTGGCAGCCTTGCTATACATAAATCATTAGCTAACTTGAGTATTTTATTACCATAATTTTTTTTCGAAAATATTCTCTCCTTTTCTGAAGCCAAGAAGCCAGATCTAAGCTTTTATGAAGCATGCTGTTTTGATTGTCGTCTATTCACTATTTCAAGGTGGTTTTGCTATGACAGCATTAGTAGCTTCAGTATATCTGTCACTGAAATTTGTAAATGAGTTCTGTGAACTTGGTTGTATGTTCTCACTGAGAATTACATTCCAGTTTAGAGATGAGGCCATGAATCTGCTCATGCAAATCACTGTTACGTTGTGGTTTGGTTTTGGTTTTCTTAATTATACTTCCATTCGCCCTGAGGTCTTACATTAACACTTTGTTTAATATGTGAAAAGCCAGAGCTCAATTTTCCTGGAAGCAATAGCAAAACTTCCACTGACTTGGGTTATATTTGAATTTCAATCCTAAAAAAAAGTTGATTTGTCGAAACAATATCATGCTGGATGACATATTTTCCTTTTCAATCATGGCTTCTTAGGACACATGGTCCTCCCATTTAATCACCCTTTGGTCCAAATGTGTTTGAGTATTTTATTCTCTCTTTTCATTTATTGAAAATACACTTGCACGGATTTTTGTTTGTAATACAAATGTTAGAAAAAGTAATAAATGTTATGCATAAATTGTATTTACTGCAGTTGTTTTTGATCACTTGCAGGTCTTGACAGCAAAAGAAAGAAAAACTCAGA
Source organism: Phaethon lepturus (assembly GCF_000687285.1). NCBI lineage: Eukaryota > Metazoa > Chordata > Aves > Phaethontiformes > Phaethontidae > Phaethon > Phaethon lepturus. The sequence continues at coordinate 37,399 of NW_010523684.1, read as the reverse complement.
TAGATGACAGAAATAAACTGACTGAGCATTTCATTATCGCACTTCCTATGTTGCTATCAAAGGTACATTTTTTAACAAAATAAATCTCTCACTGGTGTTTACAACTGTCTTTAAACTTTCATTCTGTAGTACAGGTGTTTAGTTTTACTTCATTATTTTTTTTGTTTTGTTTCAATAATGTTCTAGTATTCCGCTGATGCCGAGAAGGTTGCAAATCTCCTGCAAATCCCTCAGTATTTTGATCTGGAAATCTATAGCACAGGCAGAATGGAAAAGGTATAGTACATTGGGCAAGAAGTCTGGTTGCTTTCCAGTATCTAATATACTATTCTAGTCACACAGTACTGTGCCTTTATTTGGCATATTAGTAATCTAACCTTGATTTGGTGTATTCCTTGAATGACTTTTTCTTTGAGTTTCATTGTTCAGGTAAGGTGAAAGCTGAACTTCTTTTCTGATCTACAGCATCTGGATGCCTTACTGAAACAGATTAAGTTTGTTGTGGAAAAGCATGTGGAATCAGATGTTCTCGAAGCCTGCAGCAAAACCTACAGCATACTCTGTAGTGAAGAATATACAATCCAGAACAGAGTTGACATAGCCCACAGCCAACTTATTGATGAATTTGTGGATCGATTCAACCATTCTGTAGAGGATCTGCTGCAGGAGGTTTGTTTTCTGATTTCTTAAAATGAATTTAGCTAGACTACCTGAAACACGCTAAGATAACCTGCAGAAAAACATTCTTGCCAAGTCATGAAATTATCCATATGAAGACGTAGTGCAGCAGGAACTATTTCATAATTATTTGGAGCTCTTCCTCCACGTAGAAAATCCCTTGGACTAACCATTAAGCCTGCAAAGCATTGATGCTGTAAAGCAAAGACCACGGGACAATCCTGCTTCTGAAAATTTAGTCTAGTGTTTAAACAGTCCACATAAGAAATTAAATGGATGAATGGGTGAAAGCTGATGAAAAATGCATAGAAAGGTGCATTTACATAATGCTTGTGGTGATTCCAGTAGTCCCAAATGGATATGCAGGCAGCAGAATCAAGATTGGATTATGTCTTGAATGGAAGAGAGGATTAGTAAAATATGTATAATGGCATATTGAAAGAGCTCTGGAAAGAATGAAATAAAGATGCAAGTCTGAAATGTGGAGGTACCTGGGATTTACTTGTAAGAATTCATCCTTCTAAATGCATAAGACAGAATACATTAAATAAGAATAGAAACCTTACTCACTTTTCTTGCTTTCCATCAATTTAACTTCACGTAGCACTACTTAACTTGTTGTAATTCTCATGCTTTTTAAACATAACTTAAGGGCTGCATAATTTTTTTTCTTTACTACTTTTAGTCATGCACTGCACTGTGGCAGATACATTGAATTTTTGATATACATTAATAGAAAGTTAAGCTACAGTCTCTATTTTAGAATTGCATATTAAAGAAAATAAGCTGACACTGACTCGCCATTTCTATTATACTGTCTTGTCATAAGACATTATGAAAATGTCTCCTTTCAGCTTTTTCTCATAGTTTTATCTTGGAACTTTGAAGCAAATGCCATGTTCCTTCTCTCTGGAGACAGTCGTGTAACAGCCAGTGTAACAAACAGAAATCAGGTCTGTCTGAGGACACGTGGCTTTTTTGGAAGAGCCCCCTTGAAGTTTCCATGATGTTCAGCTGTGTAGACATTATTCACCCGTGGATCCATTCAGGGATTCAGAGGTGGCATTCTGTTGCCTGGATAGTTTCACCCAAGGAAAGATCCACTCTGTGTTTTATTAGTATTGCTGAGACACCCACAAATAATTTTTTCAACTGTAATCCCAAACTCAGTTAGCAAATACAGGAACACTTAGATTCCTCCTGCTGTACAGCAGCTGCTCTTTCTGGGATTTACCCATTCTCCTCCACACAGCAGCTTTGAAAGAGTCGAGACAAGAACCATTTCTCTGGTTCTGTGAGCTCCTTTTCTGTCATCCACATACCCTTCTGGAAGCTAGCAGTCCAGTTAGTGTTGAGTTTGGTTTACTATAGCATCACTCCTCTTGTTCTTGGATCCTCTGATCCAAGGAGAAGCAGTTCTGTCCTTCCCTTTGCTACTTTGTGGTCCCTAGCTGTATATTTTTAGAAGCCCTTCTTTGGTAGTCCTCTTCCACAGGCAGTGTGGTCTCTGGCGCTCAAAGAACCATGTTCCAATACTACAAGCAGTAAAGATGAAAGTAGATTGGAAATCTACCTCTCTTCCACCCCCAGCCCACATTTCAGATGCCAGCAAAGCATTTAGGTCCAGCTGTTTTAGACTAGGGATACATGAATGTTGAGAGGGTTCAGAAAACACACTCCGTATTTTTGGTACACTGTACAGGCCTGCAGTCCTGTCCTCTCCCTTTCTGACACTGCTTGAAAGATCCCTCCGGCCTCACCTTTTTTGCAAGGAGAGTAAGGTGAGAGCAATGAGATGCTGGGATTCATAAATGACCTCCCACCAGTCTTCTCAGGAGAAATGAACTAGGGGAGAAAAACATTTTTCCTGCAGTTTTCTTTTATTACTAACTTGTTGGATCAGGAAGCCAGTAACTGCTTATTCCCACTCCATTTCCCTTCACTTCTCTTTGCAAGCAGTTTCTCTTTATGCAGTACTCCAGCGCGAAAAGGCCTGAAGGGTGCACTGAGACTACTGGGCAGAGAACAAAGACTAGGCTCATGAAGGAACATGAACCAGTGATAACAAAATACTTCTGCTGTATCCCCTTCCTTGGCCCAGTTGGGAAGGAGTAAAGAAGTGCAAGCCAGGGCTTAAGATCCTTGTGTATACTTGCTTGCATGAGAGAGAGATGAGGACTGAGGATTTTGGAGAAAAACTGTGTCTAATAGTCATATGAGAACTGAAGAATTAAGAGTTTTAGATCCCTAAGGAAAAGGGAGTGCGGAGGTCAGACGTGTGACATAGAGAAAGATGTGGAGACAAAACCAAGACAAAAGTAGGAGAAAGCAAGAATGGCAACAGCGGTCGCAAGGATTTAAAATGTTGGCCTTTGTGATATTCTTTGCTGGGTGATACTTGGTAGAATAATTAATTTTAATAAGTCTATTTCATAATTTTAAAGAGATTTTAAATTTTAAAATGTGCATACTTGTACCCAAGAAAGTATCTTACTGCTTCATGGCTTCCCACTAGGTTGATAAAAACAGAAACATTGATTGACAATTGCATCTGAAGGCAGGAAAATTGTTAAGCTTTTAGATGGAAAAAAATTATCAAAATGAAATGGAGAATTGTTGTAAGTGGGTTTCCTGTTTCAGAAAGTTGCTGGAAAAATTAGGTTTCGGAAGTACCTTACTTCCACTTGTTTCACTAAGAGAATTTGCTATTCAGTTTGCATAAAGTATTAAGATAATGGTATTTTAAAATGCTAGCAAGAAAAAAATTAAATTTAAATGTAAAGTTTTGATTGAATTCTGCAATATTTATTCTTGGACTGTTGTTTCCTCAGATTTGTAAAATCTAAATTAAGAAAAAAAAACACCTTCCATCCAGTTCTGAATGTATGTCAGTCTGTGCACATAATGTGATTGTCATGCATTACGGTGTGTAACACAGCGAACAGCAATGAAGGATATGAAAAGAAAGAAATTTTCTCACTGACCATTTTAAAAAACTTGCTGTTGACATCTGCAGGTTTCTGGCGTGGAGCAAGGCAAGCATTTGGCTTTATTCTTGTAGCACATTCATCAGCTGATGGTTAAAGCTGGTGGTTCAGTCCTTGTAATATAAGGTAGAACTCAGATTTTATTCTTGGGAATGATTTCTACTGCTAGAGGATACTGGTTTGAGTATTAATACAGTGATACTGCTGAATATTGTCAGCTGATCGTGCTTATTTCCTAGTGCTATGCAATGGTTATTTAATTATTATTATTATGGAATCTAGATAAAAGTCATTGGAAAATTTGGAGTTGGTTTTGGTGTCAATATGAACCCTGAAAGAAATCTGCTCCTCTCCGTGCAGTTACGTATTCTGCTGGATTGCTGAACTCCCTTAATGGATTTCCTTTCATTTTCAGGGAGAAGAAGCTGATGATGATGACATATACAATGTGCTCTCCACATTGAAGAGGTTAACCTCTTTTCACAAGTAGGTGATGTTTGTTTTTTTCCCCTCAAAAGTGTACAATGTTAATTTGTTCATTTCAGCAAGTATCAGTTAATGTCTAGTGTTAAGAAATGAGAAAATATATGGCCTGAAATATGAAACAGAGATTGATGAATGATCAACGGTATTTGTCAGTATCACTGTTTGGATTAATCTGGGACCTTGCTTAGTTAATGCCATTATTTTTACAGATTTGATTTGCCAGTTGCCTACCATCCCTTGCACTAAATGCTGTTACACCTATGAGTGTCTTACTAAAAGTCATAATAAGTTATAATAAGACTAAAAGTCATAAGCCTGACAGACAGTCAATGCACAAGGGATGCTTCTTATCTCTGGCACCAGTGGATGCAAGCCAAATCTGTGCTTTGAGCCTCAGCTTAGGAGAGCTCTGAAGGAAGTTGTTTCTCTCAGTTTCTCAATGCCTTTGAGGTATTTCTCCTCAAAATTATAGAAATTAGTAGTAGTAATAATAATAATAAATAGTTTATTGTAAGAGTCTGGAAGATGAGTTCTCTTCCTGCAGAAATGCCAGGAATAGTTTCTCATTAAATTGTTAGCAAAGTCTAACTGTGTGGATTGCACAGAAACTCCTTCACTAAGCATGAACCAGCTCAGTGGAGCCAGGCAGCAGCTTTTCAGGGTCCTGCTGCTCTCAGACCTACGGGCACTCTCATAACTTGTAGAGCAACCTGGAAAATTTCACTTGAACTGTGGATTTTGGAGCATAGCACAAAGACCTAATCTTCCCCTCCTATCAACTGTAGCAAGTAATGGCTCCTGGTCAGCATGTAGGAAAGCTTCATATGCAGATGGCTGAGAGCCACAAATCATTTCTTCTTTATCACAAGATGTGAGAGGACCTTGCTTCTGCTGCCTCTTTTATACAAATTGGGTTTAGTGATTTCATTTCTCTCTTCTTTTGGTGCTTAGTCTTCACTTATCCTGGATTCTGCATTGGATCATTGTATGAAACGGTTTTGAAATATCTGCTCTTTGTTTCCATTCAACAAGAGTCCCACAGAGATCATTAAATCGCTACTAATTTCCGTAGTGCAGCAGGCTGACACATGTGCAAATTAGGTTTTCGGTCTCCCTGGTAACATGCTGGAGCCACTTCTGCCTTTCCTGAGAGGACTTGTGAAAGCTATAGTTCACATCCAAGAAAGAAGCACAAATCTTCTTCTTTCCCAAAAAAAAGCAGAAGTCTTTTGGGAGTCTCCCATATGCATTTTTTCCTTTAGGGTTCCAAATCTCTAGAGAGTTAATTCAAACTGTAAAGAAAGCTTTGTAGAATGACACACAAATCGGTGCCAGGGACATCTACCTTCACCTTTAAAAAACAGGAAAGAGAAAAGAATCAAAGCTGAAGAGCAGCTGTGTATAATTTCTCAGCTGATTGTTATTTATGATTATAGTTCAGTGGGAATTTCTAATTAATATATGCTTGCATATAAAGAAGTAATGAAGTCTTTTCATTACTCTACTGAATGTTATGTCTGATGTGATTTCTTTGTGAAAGGAAACAACCATACCATCTGAGACAGAATTTTTGCTGAATCTTTAGCTTTGAGATTAGAATCTTCAATTCAGAACTTGCACTGAGCATTCTCATCTCAAAGAACAGTGGCTGTTGTCTGAAACTGTCATTGCCTCTCATCACCTGGCAGCCAAAAGAAATCAAATCAATGGAAGAAGTTGAAATTGCAGGCTGACAAGTGATACCTTTCAGACTTTCTAAAAGTGCACTGATAAAGTAGTTGCTGAGGCTTTGAAAAGAAAGAATTCCCTCTCTTTTTCCAGTGAGTGAAACTCCATTGTACCTTATCTGTGCCTGTGTTTCCTTGGTAGTTTTCCTTTCTTAGGAAAAAGAAGCCCAGCAAGGTGGAAAAAAAACACGGCAGGGGATTATCGAGCCTTCCAGACCAAAAAGCTTCTATACTGAGACTTCCCAAGCCTGGGCTGATCCTCTTTCTGGGAAGGTCATGGCAATAAAAGGCTCACAGCACACTTTTAAATTCATGTCTTTTCATCAAACAAGGGTATCAGTATTCCAATACAAATGAAATCCATCATTACAGTGTTTCCTTCCAAGTTTTCAGAATATAGTAATAAATTTTCTTGAGGTCTTCTGAATAGAGCACCTGGAATCACACCAGGGTCTCACTGATACTTACAGCATTTTTGTCTGTCCTTAAGTACACGGAGACAATCTTTCTGTACTGACTCCGGCCCAATTCAACTGAGTTTTCACACATAACACATCAGCACTGTAGCAGTTTGTGCTGCAAAATACCAGCATTTCTTATTTAATTACTTCAGTTAATTCAGAGCAAGACACATGAATCTCGGGCATCACCTCTATTACTCTGGATGTACCCTTTGACGCTGTCTTGTATATAGAACATTGTTTCATATTTAGAAATCGGGATTGTTGGTATCACTGTCCAGTAGTCTTCAAACATGATAGGGAATTTGATTCCTTCCTGCCTCCACACTGACTTCATAAGCCTGCAGCGGCTATAGTAGCTCTCCAGATACGTGTCATGTTTTTAGCTGTATAAACATGATCAGTCAGGATACTTCCCAGATAGATAAATTCATGGTCAGACCAGCAGATCACTTCCTGTTATAGAAACCCTTTGCTTAACCTTTTTTCCTGTAGTTGACCAGTACATCCTTCAGACTGAGTTACTCAGAAGTTCATTATATCCAGAAGAAGTAGAAACAATGATAAATGAAACCTCCATAAAGAAATTAGACTATCTAGCAGAGCTGTTCAGAGCCCAAGGTACAGCTTCTGTCACTTTGTGCTGCTTTAAAAGGAGAAGCAGTTTTGTGGGTGGAGAGATCACCTCTTCAAAAAGCAAGTTTTCTAAGCTGCTTCTTGCCATGCTGTCAGAAATGCTGTGAAACTGGTACCTTTACTTCATCTGACTACTTTCTGGCAGAAACGTGCCCCAGCAGACAGTGCTATATAGGGATGAAAAGAAGCCTTCGATGAAATGTTGGTCTGTGTTTTCTGTAATCCATGAAAACTCTCTGACATGGAAGGGACTAAGGGAAAATTCTGTGTTGTGTGAATTTTCATTCTAGGAGCATCTATGTTAATCTGAACCTCTGTGGAGAATTGTATTGTGTCCAAGGTACCTTTATAACTATCGTTTTGATTGCTTCGTAGTTCAAAAGAGACAAAGGTGTACCAGAATATGCCTAAATTTAATGTGGAGGCTCTTCTTTAAGGACATTTATATTGAGAAGCTCTATGCAACTTGTGTATAGTTAGAATTTTTCAGCTCTGGA
>NW_010523684.1:29303-29896 GCF_000687285.1 Phaethon lepturus | reverse complement strand
CGCTCTTCCCAAGATCAGCTGTAAGGCCAGGCTCAGAGCAAAGAGCTGAGGTGCCCCCAGCTGTCAGGGCAATGGGGCATTTCCCTTGTGACAGCTGCCTGACATGGAGGGCTCTAAAATGAAAAGGCAAAAATGAGACAGTCTTTCCTTTCGTATTCTCTGTAGGATAATCTATGTTGATATCTGCCTCTGCACACCAAGGAGATTTTACTGCTTTAATTACAGGGCTGTAATTAAGGAGGTACAACTCTGCCTTGCTAGCAACCCTGAGATTTGCTGAAGCAGCATCTATGTGCTTAATATTACTAGTCAGAGGCAGTGCTCTGACAGCCTATAATTTATCTATGAAACATTTTATTTTCATAGTTCAAAGACCATCCAGAATCTAAGGCGGGGGGAGTATTTTTACAATTCCGTTTCTTTTAATTTTTCCTATTGTTCTATTCATGGATTTGAATTAGAATTCAAGATGCACCTTGGCTTAATGGCACTTCACTTGTTTTCAGCACAAGGACATTAATTGTTATGCTTTCTGTGAAATGTTTATCAGTGAGGCTTTCCAGGGCTAACACGCTCCAGGCTGGGAGGCATTT
>NW_010523684.1:0-29272 GCF_000687285.1 Phaethon lepturus | reverse complement strand
GATCTAGGCATTCCCAGTCTTGAGTTCAACCTCTGTCCATTTTGGAACTAGAGAATTATTCATTCTGGTTGAGCAGGGTAGTTAATTATTTCAGCAAATTCAGGCAGCTCCAAAGCAGGGCAGAGACAAAGGGGTAGAAAAAGTGAGCATATTTTGGTGATCAAGGTGCTGGGATGAAAGGGAGCCAGATGCAAGAGACTGCTTTATCTAATTTAGACTTCCCAGTTCAGTCTCAGTATCCCGTCTTCCAGGTGAGTATTTTAATCACTAAGTTTCTGATTATGCTGAGGTAGCTTGCTCTTTTGTAAGCATGTTAAACTCTTTCAAGTTATCTCAGTTTCCACTGCAGGAAAATGTCTAAACCTAAATTTTGTTGTGAGAGAAAATTTTTGTCTTTCAGGCAACCTGATGTTTTGTAATTTCTTCTGTATTTCTCAGTTCTGTATTAAAAAAAAAAATCTGTTGAGGTCTGTCAGGCTCTAGAATATATGTTGCTAATCTCATTTGTATTCCCCTCACTGGCAAATCAGGTTGGTACCACTGAAATGTGAAACAATGAATGGGGGTTGGCAACCATCATCTCTGTCTCATGTACATGTTTATCATGCTGTCTTATTTTAGATATTTCAGGACAATTAATATCTTGTTATAATGTATATTACTTTTCTCCAAATGATACAGCAGAAAAACATGTAACTTTATTTTGCTTAAAGAGTTTTAAAATGTGGTATATATTGCTAGAGTTTGGCCATAATTTCTGCTGCAGTGCCAGAAAGTGCCTTCTGGAGTTCTGTCAATGTTTAGAACCAAAGAGGAGAGATGATTTAGAGGCAACACTGAGAAGGAGCTTGTAGCTACACTTAAGTAACCTTCAAAAATGGATGGTATGCAGAGAGTTTATCCCCTCCCTACAAAAATCCCATGTAGGAAAACATTTTTTCTCAATTAGCAGAAAGCCTAACTTCTGCTTAGTGTGAACTAATTGTGCAGATGCTTTGTCAGCAGGCTGTATTGTCTCAGCTTTGCAAAACTATCAAAGCTCACTGAGCTGCCAGACTATATTCTCGCTGTGATGTGGAGTTTTGAGGAACACAACTAATCTCTTTTTATTATCTCTTGTTCTAGTGCGCATGATCTCACAAAATGGGACCTGTTCAGTAACTGCTACAGATTACTAAGAACTGGAATTGAACACGGAGCTATGCCAGAACAGGTACAGTTAGCAACACTTGCACTGCTTCATTTGGGGATTCAAAGTTTTAAAGGGTCTAGTCATAGAGAAATTAAAAAGTTTAATGCAACTTCAGTTATTTAGGAAAAACATAGAGTTTTGAATGAAATTTGTATTTTAGTGAGGCACTGTCCAGGAGGTGAAAAATCTTTGATTCTGTGATTTTTGAGCTACTCGCCTCACCTTTCTCATCTGTATAGTAAGGAATAACTAACATTCCTAGCTGTGAAAAGCAATGCATAAATCATGGTGTTTACACTGAAACCCAACACCTGTAAACCTTGGCTGCAATTAGAATTATCACAAAACGTTCTTGTGCATTGAAGGTAAAATGGAAGCTTATGCAAATCAGGAAACAAGAAGAACATTTAGCAGGGATGCTGTCCAGTCTTTCCAGTGGAGTTCTTTTAGTGGACGCATCTTGGACTTTGTTTCCTCCTAGTTCAGTTTTAGTTTCTCATGGATGAGCACAGGCACCATTTCAGATTCTCCCAGGATTCAAGTTTAAACTGTAGACCACCTACTCCAGCACATTTTAAGTTATAATTTGATTTCAATTAGAAGCCAGCTGTTAATTCTAACTTAACTTAATTTAAAAACCAAAAAATTCTCATTAAATTCTGTGAAAGCATTTTCTGAAAAGAACCATATGGAGGATGCATTGCCACACGCCATGTGAAGGTCATTGCTTTAAGCTGTGGGACCTTCTGCTCTCTCTGCAGAAGAGATTTAATTGCTACTTAATGCTGGAATTGTGCTACCTGGAGGGAAGGGGCCAGCAAATAAAAACTGTCCATGCAACTACTAGCCATCTTCATTTTCTGGGTTTGACAGTGATATGGCTCCCCAAACACTTCTGTAAGATCTTAGGAAAAAAGTTCTGAAATCTGAACTCCTCTCAGTATTTCTTCCCCCAGTCCACTAGAAGTTTGCTGAAAAGGAAAGGTTTGGTCTCTAGTGATATCTTCCAAAAAGTATTTTCTGAAGTGATTAGAGCTGTTACAAACTTGATTTATTCTGCACAGAACCACAAACTGTTGAAGCATCTTCAAGCCAAAGAAGATTTTGAAATTTTTATCACTTAATATAGATTTTAAATTTTAAAAAGCCACCATGGATGCTTTTATGGGCATCATAAATATGAGCCATCTCCTCCATGAGAAAATTTGTATTTTCTCCCATTTTTTAGAAATTGGGCTACATGTACATTTGACAATGGAACAAACTTCCAAACTGTTTTACTAGTGAAGTCATTTTTAGTGATATTTAAACAGATGCTTTTGAGCTGAGATATGTAGATGTTGGGTTGTACTTCTGTCATGCTGTGACATCACCTCTTACTGTCCTCTAATTCACAGTTTTCTGTTCTGTTTCCCAGCATTTACACAGTATTTTTTCCACTGGTAGTAGGCTGGTTTCTTATTGCACCAAACTGACTAAGGAAAAACTTAATATCCTTGACAACAAGAAGTACTACTTAAGAGCCGCTCCTATTTCTTCTCCCCAAAATACATTATGAATTTTAGATAAACTTTACTGATATGCTTGGTATTTCCAGTGTGCTGGGATTCTTTGTGTTCCCTCTGTTACAGATAGTTGTTCAGGCACTGCAGTGTTCCCATTACTCTATTCTCTGGCAGCTGGTGAAAATCACTGAAGGCTCCCCTTCCAAAGTAAGTAGGCATTTGATCGTACAGATTTTACTGAAGAAACAACACTTGCCTAAAAAGACATTAGACCTGATTCTCTGTAACTCCACCCACTGTAAGCATCATTTTATGTTGTTGTGAAACAGATATAAAATGTCGGTGTTTCAATTTATTTGATACTTCAGAATCTATTTAACATCGTGCATATGTCTAAATGAGCTATACAAACAGCAGAAGCTTGTCTTCATCAGGATTTTATACTAGCTGATTTTTATGTTTTTATTGCTGAAGATACTTAATGCACTTTATTGTCAGCACAGCAGTTTGTATGAATGGATAAGAAATGTTAACAATGCTTACCTAATAGTTGTAAGCAATACTGTAGATCTGTACAACACAGATAGCTTAATACTTATGTGTATTTACCTTGCTTACCTTTTACTTGCATCTTTTATGTTGCTAAATACCTTGAATACTGTGTTCAGTTTTGGGCCCCTCACTACAAGAAGGATGTTGAGGTGCTGGAGCGTGTCCAGAGAAGGGCAACGAAGCTGGTGAGGGGTCTGGAGCACAAGTCTTATGAGGAGCGGCTGAGGGAACTGGGGTTGTTTAGTCTGGAGAAGAGGAGGCTGAGAGGAGACCTTATCGCTCTCTACAACTACCTGAAAGGGGGTTGTGGCGACGAGGGTGTTGGCCTCTTCTCCCAAGTAACTAGCGATAGGACAAGAGGAAATGGCTTCAAGTTGCGCCAGGGGAGGTTTAGATTGGATATTAGGAAAAATTTCTTCCCTGAGAGGGTGGTCAGGCATTGGAACAGGCTGCCCAGGGAGGGGGTGGAGGCGCCATCTCTGGAAGTGTTCAAGAAACGTGTGGATGTGGCGCTTCAGGACATGGTCTAGGGGACATGGTGGCGCTGGATTAATGGTTGGACTTGATGATCTTGAAGGTCCTTTCCAACCTAGTGGTTCTGTGATTTCTGTGATTCTGTAAATATAAATGTAAGGTTACTAGCAGTGACGATTACTAATAAAAAGTAAGTGCATGCAAGCATAATGCAGTAAGGACAATGTTACATGTAACTCGATTGTTATACTTAGCTTTTCCAGGACCTTTCCTTAGCTCTTTTCTCAATCAGAGGTCAATATCCTGTCTTTTTAGGGCTTTTGAAAAAGTAACACATCAAATTAAAACGGTATGAAAACTGAAGTAGTAAGTGTACTTCCCCATCAGCATAAAAAATAAAAAGATGCTAGTCATAGTACTAACGTACTACTAAAACAAGCATTTTATGCACATAAAAATGATAAAAATACATTGTAAGTTCTTTGAGTTGTTTCAAATACTGACATATTGACATTTAAAAATGGCTACTAGGAAGAAAGAAAGAATAGTTGGTATTCTTTATTCTGGCTTTTGTTCCCATTTTCCTCTGTCAGCTTCTTTAGCTTCTTTCTCTTTAGCATGCTGGTAGTATATAATAATACATTTTGGCTACTTATAACTTGAGAAAACGGAATAAATCCCATTTGTTTTAAACAAACTCAGATTCTCATGACAGTAAAGCATCTGAAGTCCTCCTTGCTAGCAGCATTGTTATCCTTAGGGAGAAATTTCACTTTGACAGAAGAAACTAAGCAACTAAAAGTAAATCCAGGAGGCCATACATTGCTTCAGCACCTAGGTCCATAAAACCAACACACCGAATCTCATTCTAATGCTTCCCTAGTGAGGAAAACTGGACTGCTGGTTCCCTGTGTAGTGAGTGAGTTGAGTGTGAGGAGTCACTTAGAGCAGGTGCACTTAGAGCACCTGGAGACTGTCTTCAACACCTTTAATAAATTTTTCCCCATGTGCTCTTGACTGTTGGGTCTTGTTATGTGTCTTGCCCAATCCCGAAGATGCCCAACAGCTCTGTCCTCCTACTTGCTGGGCCCTTTGAGCAGCAATGCCCAGTCTTGCCTTGCTCGGGGTGAAATGCCAAGACACAGAGCGTTCAATACAGTTCTTATCTCCCTGCACTGCATTACGCCATTTTTTTGAACTTAATACAGTAAATTGCTGCAGTATAACATAGATGGTGCAGAGTGATAGCTGCTAGCATTGCTGGAAAAAAGTTTTATGTTTTGCTGTGTCTGAATTACAGCAAAAGAGTCATATTTACCATAAAGTACAGCTAGCGACTAGTGTATGAAGCATCTGTCTGCACAGACCTGGTCAGAAGCTTTACGTTTTGGTGCTGTTTGCAATATTACCATGATGGTCCAGTTAAACTGCAAGACAACAAGACCTTTATTTATTTCGGTGACTGGGTTTTTCTTGTGGACAAGCTTAGTGCAATTGTATGGCATTGCTGGCTTTTCAAAATAGGATACATTTGTATGAGACACTGTTTTATGAGATGAATGCAGAATAGCCTTGATCTTTCATGTTTTTCTAACACTATTCTGATTCATATTAGTCATAATGTGGTTCATAGGAATGGAAAGAGCTATGAAAGCTCCATTGAGAATGACAGTAGTACAAGTCAATTCTGCTTCTGGAATCCCCAATTAAAATCATAATTACTCTAACCTAGAGAGCTGTTATTAACTTATAGTTTAGGGTTTCACCCCACGCCTTACAGAACTAGCGAGTGCTCTGCATGCTTAGTTCAAGAGGATCACTGCATTAATGCCCTTCAGCTCTTCATACCTGGCCAGCAACCTCAGCTATGCTCACAACAGAAACAGGATAAGTAGAAATCCACAGACCTGAAGTGGTTGCAGCATTTTGTTCTGTGTGGTTGTTTTCTATCAAACTTTCCATTGTAATTTGTTCACTGTGAAAATAAATCTAATCTGCACTATTTCTATCGTTTAATCCATTAGGAGATCATTTTGCCCATGGTTGTTTTATAAACCATGATTTAGGGTTATAAATTAACAGACATTAAAGGGCATCACTTCTAAAGTATGTATGGGAAGATAAAGGCATTAACATGAGCATCTCAAAATGAAAAGTAGTGTATTTCATGAACATTTTTTAAGTATTGAGGCTTTTACAGGAACATTTCTGACACAGTATTTTAGTATGTAGGTCCATCCAGCTTTCTAGTGTTACTTTGCTGTAGCTGTAATGATCTAAGGACATGGGGAGGTGATGGTTTGTAGGCTGAAGTGGTATCTTTAGTAGACCGGTGGATATAGCTGTAAAAATTAGAGAGGCTTTTGGACACACAAGCCTTTCAGGTTTTAAATAAAAGCAGAAGATTACAAAGCAAAGTACGAGCTGAAAACAATTGCTTGATTTCTTTTTAGATAACAGATGTGGTAAACTGTCTCTGAAAGAAAACGAAAAGGTCATTGGTACCTATAGGGGAGTGGGAGGAGGGGAAGGCGAGGTGGTAAGACAGTTACTAGGAGGGAAGCAGGAGCTGGATAGTAGGGAAGAGAAGGAAGGTGAGATCCAAAAGACTGATGGGGAGAAGGGAATGTATAATATGTTATAAAACTAATCTGGAGTCCTTGTTTTTATGTAACCCTTAGATTTATGAATTTTTGTTCCCAGGCTTGTGTTTAGAAAATGATTTTTTAGATTCCTCTTGAGCATCCAGGCTGAGGGATCAGAGATGGAGGGGTTGATTTGTAAGAAATGTTCATCTGCTGCCAGCTGGGTCATTTGTGTGAGTTCATGCTGGTACATAGTAGCTGCTCTGTTTCACCTAGTTAGTTACCATTTAGGCATTCAATGTATAGGGTAAAGTGTATTAACATTTTGGAATTGTGTGATTCAAGGATGTTAAATGTTTCCGTGGGAGGAAGTATTTAGTTTGGTAGTAGTGGACATATATTGTCAAGTTTTACATTTCTTAATCAGGTATGCTCTGCATCCATTAGGTGTACATTTTATTGCAGGGAGCTTGCAGGTAGGATGGGTGTTTCCAGTAAGATTTCTTTCTGAGTGAGTTCTTTGAGTAGAGCTCAAACTTGCTTAATAATTCTGTGTATTGGTTCCAAGGTAGAGTCATACATGGCAACCAGGGGTACAGTTGGGAGCAGAATCTTTTTGGAATTAAGTTAATCTTCATCTGGTGTTCAGATGGCTCTTCCAAAAATACAGCCTCTCTCCTAAGAGGATCGCTTTTGTTTGGAAACCATCCTGGGCATTATGCCCAAGCCCAGGGCACATTTATTGCTTTCTGAGACATAATTTATGTTAAAGCTGTTGGGTATGTTTTGGATTGTGGCTGACTACATGAGGCTGGATGTGTTGGTCTATAGGCTTTGTATGTGTGGAAGGGAAAAAGTGTTTGACTCTTGTGGTTTAAATCAAATTAGGATCATGTCAGCTCATTGATTTATTAACAACACATAATTAACCTGCAGTCAGTGCAACACATCTCCAGGATAAGTATCAGCTATACAGCAGGTAAACCAGAACACTAGACACTTATAATGCTTATGAATGCCTGCAAATTTCAAACCACCCTTCTGTAACTGTTCATAAAGTCATTCTCATCCCCTCCCTAAGACACACACACAGTTTAGAGTTACACATGCACACTCCCACTCTCAGAGGAAAGTGATGTACAAGCCCATAGCCCTTCTTTTGGGAGCATGAGGTCCCCTGCTTATATTTGGCTGCTGTTGGACATGTGGGTGCTCCAGCTTCATGTGTAGCTACACCCACAAAACACTGCACAGTCACATACACGCGCCTGAGGTGTGGGTTCCTGCATGTAGGTCCCTTACAACCCGAAGATTCGATGATTCTCTGTTGCGCTCCATACTGACAGTCCTTCAGATGGATGCGGGCTACTTATGGCTTCCAGCAGGGAGGATGTGCCACCAGGCCTAAGCAGTGGTTGCAAAGTTGGGGTGTCTGACTTGGTTTAACTGCTGCTCTGTTCCACCCCAAGGTTCTTCTCTGTGATCACAACTTTTCATGCTGCTTTTATACTTCTTTTCAAGGTGACTCCTCCTTTTCTCGAAAGTTACTTGGTAATCTCCAGGTTACTGTTTAATCTGGTCACTTTAAGCAAATTCATTGTTAACTTTCCTCTTAGCATTATCAGTTTTTAGGCAAAACCCCCCTCCGAACAGGTAATTTTGGGTGTTGTTCACAGGCACTGTTGCACTCATGTTTTCATTGTATCAGCTGTTTTTTATCCAAGCTGTTACCAAGAGGGTGCTCTGCAGATTCCCTCACGCTATGTAATATCACTTGTAGATTACAATTTTGATCATAGACCTTAAGGAAGTGATATCAGCATAAAAAAAGTTTCAAAGACATTTTAATATAAGGATTATAACTACTGATTATTTGAATTAGCGAGAAAGTGCAAATTATCTACCCTATAATAAAGATTCTACTAGTTAACTTAAAATAACTCTGCCCTAACTCTATACTGTATTTAAAACTCTTTCTCAAGGTGGCCTGTGGAAAAAAAAAAAAAAGGGCATACTGTGGGGTCATTGTCTAAGATCTGAAAGGAAAAATTGATTACTAAAAGGAAGGTTGCAGTAGGTAAGGATGACATGTGTAAGCCTTGAAATATCCATAGTCTAATGCTCTAATCTTTGGTTGTGGTGGTGTACATGTTCAGAGGAGGTTGAGGCCATGACTGTGTGGGCTGTTTGTGGTAAACAACACAGTATTGGTGGGGAAGTGGTTTATACTGTGTAGTTTGTGGGAGCAGTCTCTTGTAGCCTAGGGAAAAACTATTCTTCACATGAAAAGGGGTTTGAGGATGGTTTCAGAGCAAGGTGGTAATTTCTGAGCAAGAGTTCTCTTGTCTGTAGATTTCGGTGAGCAAGTACAGTCTTGAGGTAGGAGATTGGGGATTAGATTATACAGTTGTTTCCATCTAGATTTCTTCATGTCTTCAACAAACCACGTGCCTGGGACCATTGTACTATGCACTGTACGTGCATGTAATGAATAGGAAATCTTTGCAGAAGAATAGAGTCCGTTAAAAAAAGTAAATGCATGAATAGAGCAAACATTCAGAAGCAAGACAAAGGCGATACAGTTCTGAAAGAGCAGCAGCCAGACGAGCCAAATGCATAGTTATTGCAAAGTGATTAGTAGGCAGAGGAATTAGTAGAGGGGATTTAAAGGGGGATTTAAAGAACAACATAGTGACTCGGTGACTTTTCGTATTTATATGGGCACAATGAAAGCATAAAATGCTGAGGGGAAGAAGAGAGTCACAAGGTGCAAAAGGTTGGATCATGTTCCACAGTTGAGTTGAAAGCTAATGGCTTTTCAACATTGTAAAGTTTATCGTAGAATTGAAGTTGGAAGGAGAAGGAAGTTAATACTGCAAATAAGTAATCTGGAGGATAGGCAGTGGGATAATAGGAAGAAAAGCATTGGGTTTGGTAGATGAACATTAGCAAAAGCACAGCATTTCTACATGGCTTCAATGGAAAAAACAAGCTTCAATTTAACGCTAGAAATGAACTGAAGAATTTTAGATAGCAGCCTTGTGAACACAGTTGTTAGGTTACAGGTAGTGGCAAAGCCAGTACAAGTCCTTTCTTTTAGCAGCTCATTCTTCTTCCTGCCATGGACTAGTTAAATTTGAAGATGTAACGCTGTACAGTTCAAGAAAGAGTTATTTTTATCCTGTGTCACTTAAGTGATCCAGGTCACGGTGTGACCCCAGGGTTTTACCCTTAGCAACCAAGAGGACAGTAAAATTTTTTATACTGTTTTTTCTGCTGAAGCCAGAATATCAGGTAATCACACCTCAAGAGCCTTGGCTGTGCGCCTGACAATGGTAAAAGACTTGAAAATCTAATTAATTTTTTTTTCTTCCCATTTTCTCTTTTTTAAAAAATTACCACTTTCTAGTAGTCTGGGGATTTCTCCAAATTTAGAATAGTCCCAGATGGCTCTGTTGCACTGTTCAGTCGGGCTTTCTTTTGCTGTCTGTAACTTTTCAAAATGAATCTTTGTCATGCTATCAAGAGAGGATAATAAATAATGTGTACCTGTGTGTTACTCATTCTTTGACAGAAAGAAATATGGGAGACATGCTCATTCACTTTTTAACCTTTATATAGGATTTTTCGTAGGTTTTAGTTTCTATGTTGAATTCATTAACATCTAAATGGAAGATAATTGTGATAGAAAGTAGGAAGTTATTGAAGTGATTGTAATCCCAGTGTTTAAAGGTGTAAATCAGATGACTATGTAACAGTGAACTGATAAGCCTGGCATCAGTCCTAAGTAAAATCTTGTACTGGCTGATTGAAAACACAGTCAATACAAGGCTGAAAGGCAGAACGAACATGGCGAAGAGATAAGACCGGAAGGAACAAATAAATTTGTTCTTGAGAAGATTGCATTTTTGACTGATAAGGGAACTAGTTGAAATACCAGTTTCTGTAAGTCATTAGTATCACATTGCATTTCAGGTGAATATGTGAATTTAATGTAATTCATATTCAATAGCTCAAAGTTGATTAATACATTAGAAAGAAATTGTAAGTGGGAAATCATCACACAGTGGGATAGCTTCTGAGGCATTCCAGGAGAGATGCGTTCTCTGCTAAAAACTGATAATTTTTATCAATCATAGGGGAGGGTAAAGTGAAGACGTTTAAAGTGTGGATGATACAGATTAACAAAAGTACAATTAAAAGAACAAAGAGGTATTTTAATGCTGCCAAATGCAAGGCTTATATCTGGGAACAAGAAGGCTGATCAGTGGAAAGTTGGGACTTAAAATACAGCAGATCTGTCTTACAGATCGTGTAATGGCAGTGTAATGTGGTGGCACAAAGGGATCCTTGGCTATGTTATCAGAAAAAAATTTAGTAGGAATCGGAAGGTGAGGCCGCTCATAGACCTTCAGCGTCCATGTCAGAACATCACAGTCACTCTATTGAAAATGATAAGTCGTTCAGAGATTGAGGAACGGGGTGCTTTGGCATGCTTGCAGACCTGCCTTCTGTTGTGAACCAGTACAGGAAGAACATATGGACTGCAAAAAGGCTTTTCCGTAAACAAAGAGTAACAAGATCTTATGATAGGAAGCAATAAGAAAAGCTAAAACTAGAAATGAGACACATGGACTGAACAGCCAGCATAATCAAAAATTGGCATTTTTAGCAAGGAAAATGGTGCATATACACTATGTAGATTCTTTCGATTCAGGTTGGATGTCGTTCTGTAGGGCATGCTATCCTCCATCTGAAAGCTCATAGAGGTATCATGGAGGAAGGTCTGCAGGAGCGGTAGGCCAGCAGTCTTGGTGTCAACTAATAGCTCTTATGATCCCTTCTTTACATGAAACCAGTGATGGTGAAAACTGGGAAGGGAAAGGTTCCAGGTGCCTGTGAGAATTGCTGTTGGCTGGGGGGCCCTGGCAGAGCTGCTGGTGGCATGGGAGGAGATCTGAGTGCGAGGAGACACCTGGAACTGCAGGCAGGGCAGAAGCGTTTGTATCACCGGAGCGATGCAGAGTAGCAGAATCTATGAATCGATGCTGACAAAGCTAGTGTGTTTGACAAAATGTGAAGCTAACACAAAGTCCTAGTGATTTCTGGTTTCTTCTATGTGTTTGGTTTATTACTAACATAACCAGAGTAACTGTGTAAGTCTGTGCCAAGAAGCCATGTACATCTTCAGTACGTTTCTTGGTTACGATAGAGATGGTCCTTGCTTTTCACATAGGAAAGTTCCTTTTCTGTAATTGTTTTGCTGCTTCCATGTGACCATTTGCTGTGTTCTTATGATTATGCTCCAGTAACTTATGTTGTTTTGATTTGTTTTTACTCGTTTGTCTTGTTATCCGTAAAAAATAAGTATCCATCAGGGTACAGCATTGATTCCCCCAGGTCAAAGTACGCAGATTTCCTATTGAACCTGCCACTTCTAGTACCCACATTTAAAATACACGTCAGTTGTCTCTTCATTTATCTTTTCCACTTGCAAATCCTTCTTGTCTCCAGATTGACAAACTTCCCTCCTTCTTCCCTAAGTTGTCAGATTCCTGTGATTTGCCTTCACGTTTCCCATGTCTGCAGGCACTTAGGATAATGGTTTTGTTGAACTTGAGGCATTCACTGATATCTTACTTTTTTGTTCATGTTGACTTACCTTAGTACAGATTTCTTTATAAACCACAGGTAGGCTGACCTCGATGTATTAAACTTTTTGTTCTGAAATGTTTATAATTTACATTCAATATAAAACACAGACAATTTTAACTCATTATGTATTGTTTTATTCTTGTTATTTATTACAAGGAAACCTTGGGTCATTCCTCTGAAAATTAATGATCTGTTTTACTCTATGCTGTATGAATAGCATACGTTTTCATGGCCTCTCCATTTTTGTTTGGCTAGTTTATAGGATTGAATGTATGAAATTATCACCACCTTTTTATTATGCTTTTTCCTAGCAACCTTTTATTAATATATATGTATCACCCCTTTTTAATATTTATTCTAGGAGGACTTGTTGGTATTGAGGAAAACTGTGAAATCCTTCCTGGCTGTCTGCCAGCAGTGTCTATCAAATGTCAACACTCCAGTCAAAGAACAGGTAAAGGAAATGTCTTGTCACGTGCTTTTACAAAAGTGTGAATATTAAACTGTAGTAAAACTCAAACATGGCACTATACCAAACTTAAAGTAAAATCACCTGTGCATTCTGTCTAAAGAAAACTGAACAAATACTCCATAAGAAGAGCCGTATTAAAAGCACCTTCAAAGCACAGCTAATGTCAAATTCATTTTTGATATAACAATATCAAATGCTTAAGCTCATGTTCAGCTGTCACAACTTCAGGCATCTAACTCAAACACCTAAAATAAAGGCCTATTTCTTTAGACACTTACTGCATTAATAGATGGAAATAGGCACTTTCAGAGGGTGATTGAGACCTCAAATGGGCTGAATCTTTCCCTGTATTCTAGATTTTCTTGCATGCTATTATTGACTCATAGGGAGTCTAGAGTGACTGCTTTCCGGCCAAAGCCAAATGCCAAGAAGCTAGATCAGAAAAATCTAAGCCTCAATGATATTTCATTATTTTGTTATCCTAATAATTCAGTTAAATGTAGTGGTAAATACTAATTATTGTATCTCTGTTTCCTTTTGTGGCTAATGGGAGAAGATTGAGGCTTCTAGCAGTACAGGTCATTAATCAATATACAGGTATATTTTCTAGCAGAAAAAGAAGTTAATGAATTTTACAAAAATACTCTGAATAATGCTAAGAAGGTAGTGTCCTGACACCATCCAAAATCGTCACTTGACAAATATTTGTGTCCTTGAGAAATCAAAGTTAAACATCCATTTACATGGTGCCTTCATGATATAAATATCAAGATCTGGAGATTTTTTTAGATTCTCATCAACTTAATCATTATAGTTTAGGTTGCTGTGCTTCCCTGTTTGTAGCCTGACTGAAAACTTAAGTGCGTGCGTCTCTCTGTGCACACATATGTCAGCAGTATATATGTGAAATATGATTACACAGTACAGTATCAGATTTTCTTTATGGTTCAGTCTAGTTATCCAGTTCTTTATTTTAGATTTTTGAAAAGCCACACCTGCATTGAGTGGGAAGCTTCTGCTATGTGTATTTAGAAATCGAAATAAAAGGAATTAAATTGAAGGGCTTTTTGAAATAATCACCAGTCTCTGCAAAAACAATAGCTGGTTTGCTTGCTGAGATTTTGCGAATATATGCAGATTCATATCAAGTAGTCTGTTGACATCTTTTACTTGTCTGCAAACTGCATTTCTATCAGCTCTTCCAAGATTTTGCAAAGACTGTGACTAACTGTCCTGTATTGTTTGCCTGTGTTTTGTCAAAGATAATACTTCTTAAAAGACAGTTTTATTTTTTTGAAAGATAGCTCTGCTTGGCATTTATGCTGTATTCTGCAAGTTGATAAATATAAATATTAAAGGCTCAGATATGTCACTAGTTTATTTTTAAAAGACTTATGTGTCATTGTCTTCCTGCAGATTTAACTTTAGTAATTGTTTTTTAATATTCTAAGTAGTTACCCTTGGCATATTTTCTTAATATTGTATAACGTGAAGATACCATCCAGCTTCATGAAAATACCAACCATTCTAGCATAAGCTAGCACTAATGTCTTTCTGCATCAACAAATGGTAAACGATCTTTCCCATTACTGCGATGTTTTTGTTCTTGGTATATATTAACATGGTGTTATTCTCTTATTATTAGTGGCCTTTTTTTTCAGTGGTAATTGGTAAACTTTTCTTAGAAGCTCCTTTGCACTTCACAGTTCTGCGGAAGCTTTCAAACTTCAGCTAGACAAAGCCATGACCAACCAGACGTAGAGACAGCAAGTGTCCCAGTCAGAGCAGGTTGGACTAGAGACTTCAGAATTCCCTTCCAACTAACACTTCCATGATCTTTTTAATTTTCTTCCTTTAAAAAGAATTTTTCTGCGAGTGTAGGACTGTTTTTTAATCCTTTTGTTTTACTGGATTTTTTTTTTTTTGAGAATTCTGTGTAAATTATATTGTCTCCCTACCATATTTGATTCTTAATCTATACATTCTTTCCAGAGAAGATCAATGTACACATTAAAGGAGGGGAAAAAAGTATTAAGTATTTATAGAAACAGGTCTCAGACATTTCAAATTTTCCTAGACTATTTGAGTGAAATAAATCTCCTGTGACTAGAGGCATCAACAATGTATAGACATCTGTATCAGAGTCTACTGCGGTCTTTATATTGGACAGAAATAAGCACTTTCAGTGCATAATTCATATGCTCTTTTTTTAGAGGTCTACATTAGAATGAGATTAAATTCTAATGTGTTTCAAAGGAGTTTAGAGCAGCTGAGATCGTCACTGAAATGAATCACAACTGTTTGGATCCAGTGGAGGAAAACCCCAAATACTGGCATCTGTCTCCAAAGTCTAAGTAGAACATGGTTTACAATGATTTGCATTTTGTTCTTGCCTGAGTATAGTTCATTCAGATTTTATAACATAGTCCAAGAAATAAGTGAGCTGCTATGATGTTCAGCATTCACAAAGATTTCATTTTGGAGGTTTGTAGAGCAGATTGCTCTCACTCACAACTTTTCCTTAGGCTTGGCTCAAAAATATGTTTAAACACACATTTAACTATCTTTCTGTTCAGCTGTTTGTCGAGGGGGAATACAGGGCTGAATTAAAGCCTGCACTGGATTTCATCACCCTGTCAGAGCTATTCCACAATCTCTCTTCAGCTGGAAACACCTTTGGCCTACCACCTACCTGGGAATCGTGATTGACACTGCCCTGAGTGAGACTCCTGCAGGCTTCTGGGGCAGGAGACAGCACATCCAGCATAGATCTTCTAGGAGTCTTTTTACACATTCATACTTTGAACCTTCCTCTCTTTCTCAGTGTTCAGAACCTGAGGTTAAGGGTAGAGAAACGAAGATGATTAAAAAGTACTTTCTGAAAGGTGCTCAGGTGTTGAATATCATGCAGATGAATACAGCTGGCTGTGATGCTTGTGACATAAGCCATTGGGGAAAATAGTGTGATTCGAGAGTATACAGATAAGCCCGTGAAAGCAATAAAGTTATTAATGGCTGCCTTCTTTCTCTGTTCTTCGGTAACGAGGTTATACTAGTAATGAGCATAAATCATTGAAAATTCTGCCCTGGTTAGTTCTTACCTAGATTTGAAAGCTGTGCAGAGTTACTTTATTCCTTTTGCAGAGAATTGCTGCTGAAATTCTGCAAGGATTTCTTTGCTTACAGCTGCTTCTCCATATTTTCAGGGTCTGACAGTGACTTAGCTTGGATTGTCACTCATAATGTTACTCATTTTTTGCTTGTTTAACTTTTCTAGCTGTGTATCAAAAGAAGTGTTTTTTCTTTACTACAAATTTGGCTACAGTCCTTGGATCAGAAGTAGATTTAGAGTTCTTTTCATAGAGGAGAAATGGAAGTTTAATATGGATCATCCTGGACATCGAAGAGGTAGTAAATGCAGTTCCTTACATAGGAATCAAAGGCATTTTAAAGTTAGGGGAAACTGTCATGAACACATTTCACAGCACACAACTATAACTGAGTACAGTTAAAGAAGGACATTTAATAATAGCAGGGGATGTCTGGAGATTAGATAAATGATATTTTATGTTTTACTTGATGTATGCTTCTTATTGCATTCATTCTCTCTTGCCTTTCAGGCTTTCATGCTGCTCTGTGATCTCTTGATGATATTTAGTCATCAGCTGATGACTGGAGGTCGAGAAGGTCTTCAGCCTTTGGTGTTTAATCCAGATTCAGGCCTCCAGTCAGAACTTCTCAGTTTTGTGATGGACCATGTCTTTATTGACCAAGATGATGAAAACCAGAGCATGGGTATGTTTATCTTTCATGTTTTTTACTTAGCTTTTTTTCATAACAGATACAGAAGAAAGAAGAAAACAGAATTTTCAAATCAGTTTGCTCAAATGTTTTCAGAATTATTCCTTCTTTATTTTTAGGAGGTATGAATATGAAATAGCCAATGTTCAGTTCTACTTGTGTTAAAGACGAATAAGTACTTATAAAGTTACCTTTCTAAAACGAAATGTTTTCAGAAGACATGGGAGGGCCCTCTAACTATATGCTATAAACCTGGAAAAAATTATTCTTCCTTTACTGATCTGTGTTATTCTTAATTTTTATTTCCAAAACAGTATAGTCTTAATTCAGCAGCAGACTTCATTTAATATGGCTTCAAGGGAAGGAAGTACAATGGAACAGTACATAGAAGAGAAATCCTTTAGAGTTACTAAACAGAGTTATAGGATCCTGAAGGCAAACCTTACCAGCAAAGCTTTAGGCAAAGAAGGCCTTAAGAAACTCTGATGTTACTAAATAAACACCCCTTCTGCTCCTCCCCGAAAATAATCAAGTCAAGTTCAGGACATCATTGATTTGGTTGGAGACTAGGAAAGTACTTGGGAAAGTATTGTGTGTGCTTGCTTGCTTCCTTGCTCTTTCCTAGGCACCTGTGCATGGCCACGCTTTGAGAGGCCAGAGCTTGAGGTGACCCCATCTCTACCTCCTCACAAGGATGACTTGAGATTTTTGGCTTTCAGTCAGGGAGAGGCAGATTTGTCATTTAGGTCTGGTTTTAAATAACTTGGTGCTGCTGGTGTGTGTTATAAATGCCTAAATGCAAATACAGAGGTACTCAGTTTCTGAGTCCTACATAGCTTTGGAGAAGAGATGGGTTCTCAAGTAGTTAAACTGTGTGAAAGAGCTGCTGAGTGCATACTGCAGTGCTCTTTTTGGCACATTTTCTGAATTTCTGCTGAACTCAGTTACTTGTATGTTAGCATGACCCATAGGTGCTATATTAGATCATTTAAGAGCGCAATATGTAGAAGTAAGGTCTTGGAGAGTGTATT
Organism: Phaethon lepturus; assembly: GCF_000687285.1. Taxonomy (NCBI): domain Eukaryota; kingdom Metazoa; phylum Chordata; class Aves; order Phaethontiformes; family Phaethontidae; genus Phaethon; species Phaethon lepturus. The sequence goes on along the minus strand of NW_010523684.1, from coordinate 12,005 downwards.
CTTGCTCTAAATGTGCTTTCAGTCTTCTAGTTCCCTAACTCCTCAGTAGCTAACATCTTTGTTGAACATCTCTTTAAGGATTCCTAGGAACAATACATTTTGAAACACACCTTCATCAGAAATCTACGTGCAGTTAATCATACTCTGTGAGTTCAGTGTTCAGAATAATACATCAAGGATAGATTTTAGGAGGACAGTGTCTAGTATTTTTTTGCTCTTTAGCAAAATTGCTGTTCTTTAACAACCTGTGATTGGACTGGGAAGACAGCAAAACGATGGATGAAGATCTTTGCATGTAATCTCCATTCCCTAATGCTGCTCTGACTCCATGAAGTCAATCTGACCATTTATAACTTTTGGTATTCAGAACACATGAGTAATGATAAAAAGAAGTTAAGAAGGCGGGGGGAGTGTGCTAGTGGGCTTCAATTCTGTGGATTAAAGCATCTCGGGATTAAAACCTGCATGCATATCCACAGTCAACTCCCCTGCTCATAAGAGATTTCCTGTGATCAAATACGTTATTTAAGTACTGTGGCTTGGTGGAGACTCTAGTAGGAGTGCAGCAAGAGAGTCTCAGTGACACTGTCCCCTCTCCCCCCGCCACAGCTCTGTACTTCTTCAGACTGATTGGAAGATTCCCTCCAAGAATAAGCTCTTCTAAATATCACAGAATACTTACTTTTATCACAACTGTTATAGCTGATTTCATTTTCTTACATAAGTTGTGGAATATACTTTTATTAAATGATACTATATTTAACATTTTATGTGTATAGTTTCATATTCATTCACAGAGTGGAGTCTTACATGGGGACTTAGTACTTATGATGCTGCCATTCAATGTTAATGTTTCTTACAACTCAGTTTTACTTCCTGTTGTTATTGATGCTTTAGAGCCATCAATTTTATATCTGAAAATCCAAGGCATGCCATAGTAGTACTGCTGCTTCTGATTTTCCTTATGTGAAATATTTATAGCTTAGTCATGTTAAAGAAGCATCTCCAAATGTCCTGTGTTTCAGAAGTTAGGCACAAAGCATTCAACAGGTCTTCTCTGTGGCCTTTCATGGGCTAAATAAGTGATCCAGTTCCATGCGGATTATGTTCAGTACCTACTCAGGCCTATAGATAGCATCCTTGATCAATGGTGTGTCATGTTCCTGAACTTTCCTGAAGGTCTTAACATAGGCAGGACTCAAGAATTACCACCTTTCATTTTGTCTTCTCTTGCAACAATCCTTGCTTCATTTTAAAGAATTGATTTTTTTTTTTTCTAAAAGCTGTTCTTCAATAATGTTGCTTTAGAACATAGCAGTTACTTATAAACATTTTTATTGTTGATGCTTTCAGAGGGAGATGAAGAAGATGAAGCTAACAAAATAGAAGCTTTGCATAAGAGAAGAAACCTTTTGGCTGCCTTTAGCAAGCTGATCATTTATGACATTGTGGACATGCATGCAGCAGCAGATATCTTCAAACACTATATGAAGGTACAGCTCTGTGTATTCTCCTCTTCCTAACTGAACACATTGTAGGGTCAGGTCACCTGTTTCTCTGCCTTCCAGTGTAGTAGTTAAAGGCAGAACTCTTTTGAAAGCTTTTCCAGCCTTATTTGATTTCTTGTCATTACACCTGCCACTGAAGCAGTAAGCTCTGAACTTCCTCTCCTGTGTAGCAGGAGTGCCTTATTAAAGGCAGCACCAAAAGTTGCTGCTAGAAGGGGCTGAGTATTGCCAGAGAGGCTCCCATCTACAGAGAATTTCTTAGCCTGCTCCTCAAATTCATTCCTAGAATCCACAATAACAATTACCTGTTCAGTGTCATGTTTCACATCGATAAGGATGCACTTTTTTTCTGTGAGAATGTGCTGAGTGCCTTGCCAACTTATTTCTGCTTCCATACAGTGTTTAGGCCCAATGAAATTCAGAAAGACTTGCTGCTCAGCTACCACTGCACCCTGTACTTGCGAGTTTACCTGCCAGGGAACAGGAACATTGGCAGTCCTGCCAAGCAAAACAAAGCCCCTCAGATTATATCAAATTGCCAGGTATACCTCACCTGTCTCTGCAAGGGCTTAGTCATCATAAGGATGACAATGAATGAGGAAAACCTGGAGTGGGGAGCAGGTCCTTTACTACAGTGTTTGAGATGTTGATGAAATACAAAGTATTTAACTTTAAATCCCCATTCTCCTGTTCATTAGGAGCACGCAGTACAATAAAATCTCCAGTGCACACTCCAGCCACCAGCCAGGTCGCTGCTCAGGGTTAGTCTTGCTTAGGGACTTTTTTCCAGAGCAGGAGTTTCAAACTGAAGCTGTCGCAAGCCAGGTTTGTTTCCTACCTGCTGCTCTAGGTTCGTCTTTCCCTCTCCCCGCATAGCTCCTTCTCTTGAAATTGGGGCAGAGTAAGAAAAATTGAATTTAAATTAGAATATACAATAAAAGGATCTCTGTACCAAAGAAAGCCGGAGCAATATTTAAGAGGGAATGAAAATAAGTGGTTGGAAATGCATAAATACTAATCAGGCTGAAAGAACACTTGTTGAAGAAAAACCATTTATATTCTCAGCCTGGAAGTTTTAATGGTTATACAGGCTTTTCTACCCAAATGGTCAGTACCACGGGCAGTTGTTTTCAGCAACCATTCTCCTAACATAAAGAAAATCAGCACTTCATACTCACTAATTCCTTACTCGGCTTTCTGGCTTTGCTGAATCCCTTTCTTGGCCACCTAAATCACCTTGCATTGTATATGGAGTGTCAGACCGTGTGCTAGTGTCTGTTCACACCTACTTCTGGAAGGGTATGTTGGTTCAATGTAATGTTGTTCCTTAGAATTTGAAGCCATTGGTCACTTTCATCAAATATTTAGTTTGGGCTAGGAAATACTCTTTTGTTTGTTTTCCAGCATATTTGTTACAAAAGATATTAACAAATACGGAAGTTCCTTATCACTGGGTGCAGGCTACCAATCAGTTTAAATTTTGGTATTGAAACATTGCCTCCCACTCACAAGAAATCGCAATCTGAGACTGGGTTTTTTGGCAACTGCTGCCTTTTCAAAACAAGAATTACAAGTTCTATCAGGAAAATTGTAAGAAGTTGTGTAAGAGGTTCTATTTAAAGACTTAAAGAGGGTTTTTTCCACATTTTTTTCTAGTACTACAATGACTATGGAGATATCATTAAGGAAACCCTAAGCAAAACAAGGCAAATTGATAAAATCCAGTGTGCAAAGACACTCATTCTCAGTTTGCAACAGGTAAGAATATTGATTGGTTTGGGTTTTTTTTTTTTAGAAATGCCACACTGCAAAAAAATACTGGACAGGATTTTCTCTGGTGCCCTTTACAGTGAAGTGAAAAATACTACACTTCTGTTAAGAGATTATCTGCTCCTTGATTCAGGTTGTCACTGTTCATTTGTCTCTGTAATCTTTATCTCCCTGAGGCCACAGTGGCAAAGTTTTGGTCAGATTAAAGTGGAAGAAAGGGAGAGAACATCCTTGAAGGCAATATGGTCCAGGCTGATTCATAGCATTTGTTTCCTGGTACCTAGTGAACAAGAAGAATTAGGATGACTTTTTCGTCTTATAATTAGCTGGAAGTAGTACATCTTCTTTCCATTTTGTCTAAATACTGATTGATTTTTCAAACTTCAAGCTAATTAGTTTAAGTCTTCCAATATTGTTAAACATGTTTTTTCCCTGAAAAATTTGCTTTACATCAACCATAAATTATTGGCTGATGGTGAAATCCATTCTTGTTCTGCCAAAAAGCACAAAGGGTGTACTTCACTAAATACCATTTAGACCCTTGAAGTACCAGCTATATCCATCACATAGAGAAATTACTTCTATAAATTAGATGTTTTCAAATCAGCTAAGCCTCCCAGAATTCATTCCAGAATCCTAAGGGGTTTCCTGTAGCAACCTGGAAGCGGAGATACATCTATGAAACCTTGAGAAAAACATGTATTTCCAGAAGAACCGGCAGGCGTCAAAGTAGCTCCTGTCTTGAAAACCTGGAGAGAGGAAGAAGCCAGGTGCCGTAGATCATGCCGTAGATCAGTCAGCCTAACATCATTTCAAGGGAGGGGGAAAAAAAAACTAGACAAGCTATTTGTGAGTGCCTAAGTGATAGGTAGCCAGTATGAATTTGTCAAAGAGAAGTCATGTCAAATGAAGCTGCTTTCATTAATTATATGGTAACAGAGCTTGTGGATATCAGAGAAACAGTAGATTTAATGCAGCTTGATTTAATATTGCTACTGACACTGTCTCCCTTGATACCGTCATTAGCAAGTTAGGAAAATGTGGTCTAAATGGTAATACCAGAAGAAGATACAGAACTGATTGGAAAACTACTGAGTGGTTCGTTGTTGTACTGAAGGGGCGTTATCAAGCAGGCTTTGAAGGCATTTATCCAGTAATGCTTTTCAGATATTTATTACGTCGTGAATGATGGAAGAGCAATTTTCCTTCCCAAAATTCATAGATGATGCTGATCTGATGGGTGATGTAGGTATTTTAGAAAACGTAAGAATGCAGAATCATCTTGATCAGTTGGGAGAATAGTAGATGCAGTTCAGTGAAGGTAAGTGCAATGTTCTGTTTAAGAGTTTTCGTCTGCACGAGTACAAGATGGGGTACAACTGTCAAACAGCAGTTACACAGCAGAAACTTTGGAAACGGATTAGAAGTTGAATATAAAAGATCTCTGCTACACCTTTGTGAAAAAATTCATTGTAATATCTACTCTTAGCCGTAACAGCTTAAGAACAAAAGTCTCTCAAGAAAAGTGTTTTCTAGCTCACAGATTTTAACAACAGAATTCTTTCTGTAGCTGTTTAATGAGCTTGTTCAGGAGCAAGGTCCCAATTTGGACAGGACATCTGCCCACGTTAGTGGAATTAAGGAACTGGCCCGTCGATTCGCCCTCACTTTTGGCTTGGATCAGATCAAGACAAGAGAGGCTGTGGCCACACTACACAAGTGAGTGGTGGTAAATAAACTAGATTTTTATATTAAAAGTTTTTAGATTAAAAGTTTTGCTCAGCATGCCTTTTTCTGAAGGTACATAATCGTAACAGGTCCTGGAATAATGATGTATTTTTTTCCAATTTACGTACAAAAATGATGGGGGATGTACATGTAGTATGTATGTAAGAGAGGAAGAAAAACTAGCCACTACCTAATAATTTGTTGGAATTTATTGGAATGGCCATATTCATCTATCTTGGGTAAAGCCACTGGTATTTACACATATTTGTGTGGACTGTATCTAACAACTGTAGATAGTTCTTTGTACCGCACTACTTGTGGATTCTGTAGGCACCAAGGGCTTTCATAAAAATATATTCCAAAAATACCTTGGAAATATTTTTTTTAAGTGGATTAAAGCTTTTTATGTAACTGCTGTGTAGGAAAGTGTAGAAAGGTGCCGCCAAATTTAAATTAGGACTTTCCCATGCCATTAGAAAGTTAAAATATTAAAGTCTGCTATCTCAGAGACTAAGTCATTAAGACCAAGATATGCAAAGCATGATGAAAATGCTACCAGACACTTTCTTGTGCCAAACAACAAAAGAGAGGACATGCATGCACCCTTATTGGATAATGTGAAAGTAAATTGCTTTCTTTAGTCTCAAATGATAAAGCAAAGATAAGGCAGAGATGGATGTATCAATGTCCTGGTAAGTAAACTCTCTTCACTAATTCTTAATGCAGATGTTATATCTTGTTCTATCTTACATATTCTTATTGGAAGCTTCTGCTTCATGCAGAAACAAGAAAGGGCCAATTGACTATCCCTGCTGTAAGGCAGTGGCTTTCAGCACCTGCCAAGTTTCTTAGATGGTGGTAAGTTCCTTCTTACCATGTGACTGGCAATATGTCGTCTTTGAGATTGAATCCTCACAAATCGAGAGGGAACATTTGATTCACCTTTGTCCAAAAGCAGCTGTTTGCTAGTAAAGGGGGGCGGGGGGGAGAAGGAATGTGAAGAATTTAATCACAGTTCAGATTTTAGGCAGCATTTAGAGGCGATGGATGACTTTTTTTTAATCTTAATTACAAATGCCTGAAAATGTTAATATGTCTTTACTGTAGAGATGGCATAGAGTTTGCCTTCAAATATCAGAATCAAAAAGGACAAGACTATCCACCTCCTAACCTTGCTTTCCTTGAAGTGCTTAGTGAATTTTCTTCTAAACTCTTGCGACAGGACAAAAAGACTGTGTAAGTAACGCTCCATTTTCTTCTGTGGGCTTTTCTGGGCTCTGTTAATCACTGTAGTGTGTGTTTAAGCCCTCTGCTTTGAGGTTTTCGCACTCTTAATGGGGGCTATAGGAAGTCCTAGTGAGACATTTCCCATTCATAGTTACTCATTGTTTTATATTTTAAAGTAATAAAAATAAATGAGAAAAGGAGAATCTGATCCACTAATGAGGTGAGCTTGAGACCTCACAAAACAATGTTCCTTAAAATTTCCCATGGGACATTGAAAATAAAAAACAATCTTTTTTTCAGACTGGAAGAAAAAAGAAATCAAATGTTAGCAGTGCGGGAAATTTACAGGCCTGTAAACACTGCAGTAACATCTGTTTCTGTTAGATATTTACATAAAATGTAAACATATTTCTTGTTTATTTTGATATATTGAGTTAAACTGGGAAATAAGGATTTGTCAAGACTCCAGTTACTGGCATAATAGGGTAAAGAAAGAGGCTGAGGGAGGACACTTGGTTAGGACTGAGCCGGGTGGTAGAGACCTGGGAGGCTAAAACAAGCAGCTTGAATTTGTTACAGCAAGTAATTACTGCAGGTGAAATACTGGAAATTAAATAAATCAGACATATCGTTGGTAAGATCTGAACAAAGAGCAAGAAATACTGTTTTATGAGAAACATTTGATCAGACTGTCAGAGGGGCTGTGGATATCAACAGAACTGGCAAAGAGAAAACTGCATGAGTAAGGACAAGTTCATAGTAAAGACATGTTGTCAGCATCACTGCAGAGATAACGCTCTATGTTTCTAATAAGTTACGTAGCAAATATCCAGGATTTGGCCACAGTGCGGAAGTAGTAAGGGAAAAAGGAAGAGGACTCCAGTCAAAAATGAGCCAAGCACTATGTGCCCAGTGTAGAACTGAGTTCTTTGAATAACTTTATGACCATTTAAAAAATGCAGTTGCCAAATCTTCTGATTTATGGTTATAGATATCTTTCCAGTCAATTTTCTGACCACAATAAGTCCTATCTAGCTACTGTAACTACCTCAACTGACTTTCTGTCAAACTTTTGAGTAGTTTTTCTGTGAAGACATTTGTTTTAAAGGACTCTTCTAGTACGGTTAATTATGAATATTATAGCTTTATCTGTGTTGTAAGACATGCATTTTGGTTAACGTATAGTTTTTAATGTATACACACTTGAACCAGTTTCATTTTTTTATTGTATCAATAATTTGTCAGTTCAGCAAACACCGTAGAAGAAATAGTTAAACGAACTTGAGAATTGGATGATCCAATTGGGCTAGCTTGGCACTCAGTTTTTGAAACTGCTCTTCATTGTTATATCCTTGAATCTCGTCAACCTCTGTCCTGTTCTTCAGGACAGGACTTGAGGATAAGAGTAGGATGACTATCTTCCTAGCTGAACTGTAGGTTCTCCTGCATCTGTTAGTTTAAGTGTCGTTAGCCTGATTCCTATTTAATTTAGTGAAGCTTATTAGCTGTACAGTAATCATCCCTTCCACAAGTTTCTCCAGTGTCTAAAATTTAAAGTTACATCATTCTGTACAGTTTATGCGACAGCTTAATTAGACCTGATCCTTTGCATGAAATTCAGTATTTTAGGAGATCTCGTAGCCTTTTATGTTGCCGTTTAAAATTTTTTTCTCAAAGGTTCTCCTTCTCCACTCACTGGTGCCCACACACACAGCCGCTGGCTTCTTTTGCAGGGCTGTAAAGATTGCTGTGATGGAAGCCATTTCTCCTGGTTTTAGCTGTCTTCATTGTAGTCACCTGAGCTATTTACTTCAGCTGCATTTGAAGATCAGTGGAAAGAAATAGGTCCTTTAGGACATGATTTATCTGATCTGTGCTAAATTACTGCTTTAAGATGAGTTCAGACGTGTCCTAGATTCCATTGGCTGTGGTGACTGTGAAAAGAGTCGCGGTAACTTGCTTATATGTGAAGATTTCTTTTGGAGAGCTCTGCGTTCCTTCCCTTGGGAGATCTGTCGTGTTTGCACCCATCAGGCAATGGCTGCCTTGCCCATGGTGCTTCGCTGACATTACACACTCCGCTGTACTCTGGATAGTTGATTTGCCCTTCTGTGTTGCATGAGTCCTCCAATCCCCAGAGACCTCTCCCCCTCCCTCCAAAGGGGTTGCCTATGAACAGGAAGGTGCGTGACCACCATCTGGTGGAGAAGTCCTGTGTACAGGATCGTTTACCTCCCTCCCCACTTGATCTCCTCCTGCCAAGTGACTGTCCCTAAACTCAGCAATGGGCTGTTAGTTTGGAGGCAAAAGTCCTCCAGAATAACCCTGAAAGTCTTGTGAGCATCTATCTGCCTGTCTCCCAGAAGTCGTCCAGCTTGGCTTCCCAACCCAAAAAAATGAATTATCTACTTGATATGTCTGCATATGTCATCTGCCCTTGGTGCTACATACCACTCCTGTCGCAGTTCAGCAAACGCTGTACTTTTTCAGGGCTTCTACCTCCTTTCTGCTTTACTGCTGGCTTTTTATTTGGAGGGAGATGTTTGCAGTTCAGGAATGGGGCAGCAACGTTGGTTTAATTTAGTTTTCCTATCCTCTTTATTTATTCAGCTTCTTTTTTTATGAGTAACCTCCAGAATCCCTGATAGTCATTTATGGATTTATTCAAATGTATGGATTTAATATAAACTATAAATTTAAGGTGCCAGGCTCTCACACTTAGCAGAAAACTAACATAGTTATAAGCACACAAGGCAGCTACAGGCAGGGAAATCCTGATGAATTAATCTAACACAGTATAGAGGTGAACTGCCCTGTGGAGGCATTTATTTCCATTTATTTCTCTCAGACAGAGACTGTTAGCTTAGACTAGACAACTGACTATCGGATGTCCGAAGTCAGATGAGACGGAGCCTCAGCATGGTGTTCTTCTAGAAATTTGGTTTCTACCCTCGTTGAAGCTGGCAAGACCTGTTAGCAGGAAGCTCCTCTAAAATACTGAGCAGAAGTTGTCTAAGTTTGGCATCTAATCAGTAAAGAACCCACAAGTGGTGTCGCCTTTCCTTCTTCACAATTTGGGCATAACCTGTGCACTCTGGTTTTATAAATACAAATTGGATGCAGGAAAAGTTCTTACTTTCCAAGACTGTTCCGCAGATAAATTTCTCTGGAGTCACGAAGCACTGAAGTATAGTACTGGTTGGTACTGTAAAAGAGACAGAGAATAAACTAAGAATTTCCCATTCAATGCAAGGTGTGACTGTTACTCAGTACACACATTAAAGGGGGGAAGAAAGAAGCAGCCACAATATTGAATAAAACAGTAGACAGAAAAACTGTTGTTTCCTGAGCAAAGTCATCCTCTTCACTGAATCAAAACAAAATCCGCTTGAAAATTGGATGCGATTGTTACCCAGGCACATAGAGCGTGGCTCCTTGTCCTATTCTGATACCTAGGCCACGTAAGAAGTTTGAGCCGGCCATGAACTAACAGAGGAAAAGGGAGGCTGAGAGTTCATTTCCATGCAGAATTTGTGAGTTTGACTCCCACTGATGACAACCTGTCACCATGGTATTAAATGAAGTCATGAATGAAGGGTGCACCCTAATGTATTTGCAGGAAGGGTAGAGGTAATGTTGAAGAATCCTGAGGTCTCTTGCCTAAATTCTGAATGCTTGGTTCTGCAGCTTGAAATTCATTAGAATCACTTTTATGTGGATTTGCATATTCATTTTAAGGACTACTTCTAATACCATAATTAAATAATGAATGGGAAAAGAAAACAATTCAAATGCCCTTCAGACCATATACAGGAGGGAGATCGGTTGGTTCCTCCCGTAAGTTAACAAGTGGGCATTGGACTTCTCCAAGGCAGTGGAACAGATCTTCCATTTTTTTTAATTGAAAAATAACTGCTTGCAATTGAGGAAACCATTTATCCTACATCCTCGCAATAGTGCTTCTAATGTAGTCTGTCTGTTGACACAGTAGCAATATATAGAAGTAAGTGGCTTCCTCACACTGCAAAATAGAAAAGGAATTAGTGTGCGCTGTGACTGATCGCACACGAATGTGGGAGGACAGTGTTGGGGCGAGAACGTTTTGTGTTGTTTATCTGTGAGTAACATGTGCATGATTAACTAGGTTGCTTTCTTTTGAGGGAATGACATGTTTGCTTATTCAGTCAGAGATACAATGGCCTATCAGCCTATGTTGTTAAATTAAAATAAGGAAACACCACGTGGGATTTGTGTTAAGCTCTCAGCTATGTGAAGAGGGCTTGCAGATTAATTAAGAGGAAACAATGTGCTGCACTTCTCTACTCACTGTCTTTTATTTTCAGTCACTCCTACTTAGAGAAGTTTCTGACAGAGCAGATGATGGAAAGAAGAGAAGATGTATGGCTTCCACTCATTTCCTATAGAAACTCACTAGTTACGGGTGGCGAAGACGACAGAATGTCCGTTAACAGTGGAAGCAGCAGCAGCAAAGCCTCTTCAGTGAGGAACAAGAAAGGACGACCACCGCTCCACAAAAAGAGAGTAGAAGGTTTGTATGGTTTTAGTTTGGCTGGTAGAGGCATTTTTCATTTTGTACATATATCACAGCCTTCCTTCTTAGGAGCCCTTATGGTTTATCAATTAGCGCTGAAATATATGCTATATTCTGTATGTAGTAAAAACAAGACATCTGTTCTGCAAAATCCTGCCAAGCTTGAACACCTCTTTATGAGAAGTACCATCATGAGTCCCTGTTATTGCCTGTCTTCGCTGAGATTTGCAGATTCAGAACTATTAAAAGGTGTTACTGAAGTTGGAAACAAGAGGTGTTTGTGGAGTTCTCTGCTCTACACCTCCCTCAGTCATGGACTTCTGGTTTTCTGCCTGTGCTTCAGTCTGGAGTTGTTGTTAATTAACAAGATGTGAGAGGAAACCCAAGGCAGAAATTCTCATATAGATCTGTATTTTTGCAGGACCACTGGAGAACACTAAAAAACACTAAAAAATTTTTTTTGTTTAAAATGGTATTGATATCCAGTATCTGTCTTATTCTTTGTGTGACTTCAGGCACAGTTATCGGGAATTTGGCTACGATAGCCAATTTCTTACAAGATTGCATCTGTTCCTGGTTAATCTGTGTGATGTAGTGTGTACTTTTGTGAATATAAATATACTGTTTCACTACACTAATTCACTAATTTCACTAATTTCTTCACCGAGACAGTGGTCAAGCATTGGCACAGGCTGCCCAGGGAGGTGGTGGAGCCACCATCTCTGGAAGTATTCAAAAAACATGTGGATGTGGCACTTCGGGACATGGTTTAGGGACATGGTGGCGTTGGGTTGACGGTTGGACTTGATCATCTTGAAGGTCCTTTCCAACCCTAGTGATCTGTGATTCTGTAAATCCAGCCTATATTGGGTTCACCAGATTTGTCTGGGTTGGAAAACATTCCCTGTTGCTACTGAAAGTAAACTGCTCAGTGACATTTCTTCATAATGCCTTAAGGAAATCAAACATAAATATGAATTTTTTTTAAATCTCTAACATTATAAAAGGTTCAAAGGTAAATTCAAGAATAAATAGGCAACATTTTAGACAACATTGATGCCCAAAGGGCAATGAAAGGCATAGGAAAACTGAAAAGTTCCATTGAGATCCCCATCGACTTTCTCACCACACATTCTTCCTCTTAGTAAATCTGGGACCTTGTCTCCTCTCTTGTCATCTCCCCTGTCTTTCACTTGCTCCAGCAACTTGCTTCCTGGCTC
>NW_010523683.1:567-1526 GCF_000687285.1 Phaethon lepturus | reverse complement strand
CTTAGCGGTGCTTGTCCTTACCAAGGGCTCTAAGTGTAGGGACACTTTCGGGTCTTTGCGTTGACGTAAGGCCTGTTGTTGCCTCCTGAAACACTGTCACCACGGCGATGGGAGGATCCAGATACCTGTCCAAAATTGCAGACCCTACCACAGAATATCCTAGCTCTTAATATAGCAGCTTCTGTGGAGTAAGGCTGAGTAGTTGTGGCTTAAAAAGGAAGTGTTAAACATACATAGGAGGATTTTAGGAGAAGAATATTTCATGAATGAGCCTTCTGTTTCATGTGGGTTATGAATGCCAGGAGACCATTCGGTCAGTAGGACTCTTCTGACTCCTTGGCCTCTGTTTACCAACTTGGGGAATGGAGTGTATCTTCAGTTATATAAAAACGCAATGAATTCTAAGAGATTCAAGAGCTCCTTTGTTTGACCAAAGAACAAACAAATCTTGTCAAACAGTTCTAGTTATTTAGTACAGATCATAATTTGTTTTTAACTACAGTTAATTAGGCAAATGGAAAACATGTGGTTTCTTTTCAGGACTTCAAAAAAAATGCTAGGAAGAATCATCTTCCAGGACTGCTTCCAGTCCTCAGCTTGACATCTACCTCAAATGTGGCAAAACTACATCACCTCACAACCTGCTGGCAATAATTATCTGTACCATGCATTGCTCCCTATCTTTGCATCTCAGAAGTGAATCCAGATAGGGCCTTCTGGGTCCTGTTTTTAATACTTACTGGTAAGTCATATTCCTGCCTTCAGGATATCCACTAGAAATTCCCATAGAGATAATACTTTAATTAATTTAGAAGACCTATTCTAACGACACTCAAGTACCCTTTGGAACTGTTTTCAAGGTTGCCGTATTGTTCCAAATCCCTAGCTAGTAGAGGCAATAGAGGACACGTAGTGCCTGAAATTAGGTCAGGTCTTATCAGACATGAAGCTTTACTGTT
>NW_010523683.1:0-536 GCF_000687285.1 Phaethon lepturus | reverse complement strand
AGTGCTTGTCGGCATTCATTCTTGGGCAAACATGTGCTTCTGCGAGCACAGGTGGTGTTTTCCTGAGTAAGTTGTTTCAGTTTTACAGAATTGTTATGAGGAAGAAACCCTGAGCAAAGGAAGATGGCTAGGGTAGAGCCTGATCAGGAAAAGGAATAAAACTTAGCTTTCAGAAGGACAGAAGATACCTCAAACAGTGCAGGATGACTGATTCATTATGTGATCACCACACAATTGCTATATGAAAAAAAAATGATTACTTAAAAGTCTAAAAGAGTAAAACAATTGTTATTTCTAATTTTATTTTATAAAAGAGCTCAATGTAATTTTGTTCCTTAATGGGAGACTATTTTTCACTACAGTTCTTGTCAAGAAAAGGAAAAAAACAAAGGTCTAGTTTTAATCTCTCAAACATTGTGAGCCCCATTATATCCTTGTTCTAGAGGGGCCTTGTACTGGGTTTACATGGCCAGATTTTGGTAGCAGTGGGACTTGCAGGGGTAGCTTCTACGAGAAGCTACTAGAAGCTTCCCGTG
>NW_010523682.1:653-1681 GCF_000687285.1 Phaethon lepturus | reverse complement strand
CCCCCAAGGGGCCTGTACCAGGAGGATGTGATTCCCTCATCCCAGAGCAGCTCTCACCTTTTCCCTTGTTGAGTACATCTGCGAGTACATCTTCTCAGCCTTCTCCAGGTAGCTCTCCCCAGACTCCTGCAGGGACCAGATGGGAGTGACTGACACAGAAGACCCGGGCCCTCTCCCAACACCCCCGGGCGGGGTTCCCCGCTGGAGCAGGCAAAGAAACTCCTCAGCCCCGCGGGACGACGCAGGAACTGAGCAGAGACTCCAGCGGGGTACGGCCAACCCTGCAGAGCCTGGCTGGAGTTGCAGCCCCTTTCCAAAACCCAAGTCTGTGCGTGGGGCCGGGCACGGGTCCCAAAACAGGCCCCTCGAGAGCCCGTGCGCAGGGGTCTGCCAAGCTCCTCTGCCAGCATGGACAGAGCGCTTTGCCTTGGCAGGGGGAAGCGCTGGGCTCGCCACACTGCAGGCTGCTCTTCCCGGCACTTGTGCTGCGAGCGGAGGAGCCTGACTGACTGGGACTGACATTTCCAAAGCAGCACCTGAGCTGGCCCTGCACCGCCGGCGTGCCGTCCCCTCTGCTGAGCAGCGGGCAACCAGACCCTCCTGGACCAGCTACCACCTCCCCTACATGGAGCTCATCCATCAGCCGTGGCAGGGCTGTTGCTCTGCGGAAGCTCTGCGACCACCAGGGCGTGGACCGGCACGGCACACAGCGAGCCTGCGATCAGTGACGGTGCAGGATACCCCCCTTCCTGGGGACGGCCATGCCAGGACCGAGGGACAGCAGTGGTGGGACAGCAGAGCCAGCCCATGCTGCGGTGCAAGGCTGGGAGGACAAATGACTGCGCCAGCCAGGACGGCGAGGGAAATGCGAGGGAGGAGGAATGGGTTTCACCGTGCTGGGGAAGGGCGTTCGTGGAGCGGGAACGGCCTCTGGCAGAAAGAGGCAACGACGCCGCACAGGGGCTCTCGACAGGCAGGACTTCGGGCAGGCAGAGCTGCAGGGCTCCAGCGGCCTCCCGCATCCCCCG
>NW_010523682.1:0-587 GCF_000687285.1 Phaethon lepturus | reverse complement strand
GTTTCTTAATCCCCAGCTGAGAGCAAGGGAAGAGCCTGCCTGCTCCTGCCTGCTAGGCTCCCACCACAAGTCAGTTAATTGCGCAATGCCATTGCTTTAAAAAGCAGCACTTGGGGAAGTTGAGCAGCACGGGGGAAGATCAGAACAGGCCATGGAGCTGCTGCCCACCAGCAGCGGATCAGCATGGACCGGCCACTGCTGCTGCTCTGGCTGGGGGAGAAATTTTGCACCCTCTGGCACAGACCCCCACCCAACCTCCATCTCCCCCTCCTCAGCAGCCTGCTCGTCCCCGGTACCTGCTGGTGGAGCCCAAGGCGCAGCGTCACTCCCTCGCTCCCCTGCTCGTCGTTGCTCTCGGTGCCGTGGAGGTGTTTGCTGAATTTGGGGAGAGGCACGCTCGGTTTCCCGTCTGGGTTGAACATGTTGGCTGGGGCCAGCACTATGAAGGCGTTTGTAACTGGACCTGGGATGGGACAAGGGGAGGGGACGGGTCAGACCTCCTCCCTCCAGCAGATTTGCCTCTTGCCTGGTGCTTCGGGCAGCCCTGAGAACAGAGAGTACAACCCGCGGCGCAGGCAGCTGCCAGG
>NW_010523681.1:0-6730 GCF_000687285.1 Phaethon lepturus | reverse complement strand
GCTTCTCGGGGCTTGTTTGGTTTGGTTTTGCTAAGCACTGCTGCTTTCGGTTCCTCTACAATAGCGGAGCTTGTGTACAGAAAGGTCAACCTCAGGTCAAGCCAGGATCTTTTATCTTTTTTCAAACCTGGTATGCAGGCAAGCCTTACCCTGTAGAGATAAAGTGAATTTAGGCATTTTGAAAAATATGCTGGAAAATGTTAGTGATAGTTACTGGACCATAGCTTTTGCATCCTTTCTTTTTATGTGAGCATCATTAATGTGTTGTAAATGCCCAGCGTCCCTGAAAAGAACACAACAATTTGCCACATCTGGATCAGAGTGGGTTTATAAAAAGCCTTATTAAAATGAGCTGACAGGATTAACCACTGTAACTGAAGAAAATAAAATCCACATTTTCCCACTGAATGTGCGCTGCACTTTTACCATATAGGGCAGTATGAATCTCTCTTTTCAGTTGCTAGCAAGAATCGATCCAAACATTTTTTTCCTGATTTTAACTTCAAGGCTAATCAGTGTAATCATCTCCTGTGACGACCCAGAGAGCTCTGTGGTGGTGATGGTTGTTGTTTTGCTGAACACTTCCCTGAGAAATATATTTTGGCCAGAAGCAATGTCATGTGTCATCCCCCCTCCTGTGTCTCATTGTTGTGTATCTAAAGTCTGTGCCCAAGGGCAACTTCTTTCTCCCTGAGTATCTGGATATTTCTCTGTGTATTTCGTGTTGGGCAAAAGGTATTAAACAATTTTAACTTTGCTGCTGCTATGCCCTGCTTCTGCAGCTGAAAAGGGGGATAACCAATGACCCGGAGGATGTATTTCAGCCGTTTGCGGTGCTCGCTGGGGAGCTTTCTTGGTCAGTTTGCTCAAGTGTGTTAGGGAAACCTCTGTAGACTCAATCCTGTTTTGGTGAGCACCATGCAAGTACACAACCGGAAAGGTTGTTTGTCCTGAGGATCTTTGGTTCTGCAGATGAAAAACAGACAGGAGCTGAAGAGTTCTCAGATAGATGTTGATTTATATGAATTTACCCCAAAGAGTGAGTCTCAGAACGGCAGTCCCAGATGGCATTGGGTTTGCCAGGCCATGCTGGGCTGCTGTAAGACCACTGCCCTGGGAGAGTGGGGTGGGAGGCTGACAGAGACCCCAAATACAGAAATGCTGCTTCCAGCAGGGCACCCAGTTTGATGTCCAGCTTACAGTGCCCAAGCTCATCAGCTGCATGGAGGTTCTCCATAAGCAAGGGACATATGTGAGAGGTGAGTTGTGACACTAGCCCACACCCACAAGCCCCTCTCCAGGCTCTCTCTGGCCCCTTAGTCCCACTGCCCAGTGATACCTCCAACTCTGGGTAGGGTTTGGTGCAGGAGAGAGAAATCTTGCGGGGAACCCTGCTGCTGTCTGCCCCACTCCTCTTGGCAGCCCAGCTTGCTGCAAAGACTCTTGTTTCAGTGGCAGAAAAAAGGTAAGTTATTTCACTGATGCACAACCATGCTTTATTTTTTCCCAGGTACTATTAGTTTAAAAAATACCCTGGCTTGCTGAGGTTAAACTTTTGTGGACAGTATCTTTTGTTGTGAGAACTGGAGGCAGCCTGCACTGGCAGCCAATGAAGGGATGGGAGTCTGTTGTGGGCTTCCATGGGAGTGGGGCTGAACCTTATGGCCACAGCCCATCCGTGTATTTTGTCTTCACTTGCCCAGACCTGGGGGTAGTATCACCAGTCAGTCCTGGGGCTGCCTGCTGAATGCAAAGGCATTTTGAGGGCTGTAAAGGACACCAGATATGACAGGATCAGGCCCTACAGCTGTAGTAGCAGATGACCAAGTATAGAGGAGTTTGCATGGCTAAAAGAGGTGAGAGAGCAAACAGGACTCTACCAGCGTGATGCCAGCAGTTGTGTAATTTTGTAGAGACAGAGGGAAGGTGGCTCCCTGGCCATGATTACTGAGTAACTCCTCTCTTTCGGTGGCTGGACTCACGGGGGACAAGGCACCCATAGCTCATTTTCTTTTGAAGACAGCAGTGAAGCATCCTCTGCTGCCCAGACAAAAGCGCCACTTACATGTCAGACCTGACTTACCTTCTGGGGACGGTCAATGGGATACTGTTAGAGGAAGGAGGTAAGACCTGACTGCAAATACCATAGAATCATCAAATAGCTTGTGTTAGAAGGGACCTTTAAAGGTCATCTAGTCCAACACCCCTCCAATGAGCAGGAACATCTTCAACTACATCAGGTTGCTCAGAGCCCCGTCCAACCTGATGTTGAAAGTTTCCAGGGATGGGGCATCTACCACCTCTCTGGGCAACTGGTCACAGTGTTTCATCACCCTCAGAATGAAAAATTTCTTCCTTCGATCTAGTCTAAATCTACCCTCTTTTAGTTTAAAACCATTACCCCTTGTCCCATTGCTACAAGCCCTGATTTAGTTCCCATTTTTCTGATAAACCTCCTTTAAGTACTGAAAGACTGCAAGAAGGTCTCCCCAGAGCCTTCTCTTCTCCAGGCTCAACAACCCCAACTCTCTCAGCCTGTCCTCACAGGAGAGGAGTTCCATCCCTCTGATCATTTCTGTGGCCTCCTCTGGACCCGCTCCAACAGGTCCATGTCTTTCCTGTGCTGAGGGCTCCAAGAGCTGGATGCAGGACTCCAGGTGTGGTCTTGCCAGAGCAGAATAGAGGGACGGAATCACCTCCCTCGACCTGCTGGCCATGCTTCTTTGGATGCAGCCCAGGATACGGTTGGCCTTCCGGGCTATGAGTGCATATTGCTGGCTCCTGTGCAGCTTTTCATCCACTAGTACCCCCAAGTCCTTCTGGGCAAGGCTGCTCTCAATCCCTTCATCCCCCATCCTGTATTGATATTGGGGTTACCCTGACCCAGATGCAGGACCCTGCACTTGGCCTTGTTGAACCTCTTGTGAGGTTCACACGGGCCCACTTCTTGAGCTTGTCAAGATTTTTGAAAGTTAAGCACTTGCTTAAACTTTTTTGCTAGGTCTGGTGCAACTTTTCACCACTTGGAAAGATTGAGCAATCATCTTTCAGTAAGGTAATAAAGGCAACGTATTAGTCTATCAGCACAGGCAACTATTAGACCAATTCTAGAATACAGGTCCAAAAAAATTTCAAAAAGGGTTCAGTCCTGCCCTTTCTTTCATGCTCAGCAAAGAAAAGAAAAAGAGCTTGTCCCTCTGGATGGTATCCCATCCCTCAGGCGTGTCAACCACACTACTCAGTTTGGTGTCCTCTGCAAATTTGCTGAGGGTACACTCGATCCCACTGTGTATGTCATTGACGAAGATATTAAAGAGTACTGGTCCCACTATGGACCCCTGAGGGATATCACTCATCACCAATTTCCACCTGGACATTGAGCCATTGACCACTACGCTCTGGATGCAACCATCCAACCAATTCCTCATCCACCCAACAGTCCACCCATCAAATCCATATCTCCCCAGTGTAGAGAGAAGGATAATGTGGGGGACTATGTTAGAGGCCTTACAGAAGTCCAGAGAGATGACATCGGTAGCTCTTCCCTTGTCCACTGATGTGGTCACTCCATTGTAAAAAGCCACTACATTAATCAGACAGGACTTGCCCTTGGTGAAGCCATGCTGGCTGTCTCGAATCACCTCCCCATCCTCCATGTGCCTTAGCATAGCTTCTAGGAGGATATCATACACCTGCCCTAGCTGCGCAGTTTACCTGGCCAGCCCCACCACAGTGGACAACTTCTGAGTCATGGGCAGGTCCGGCTGCCTGGCAGCCCCTGGCATTTAACTGCAAGGTAGAGAAGACAGCTGCCTGCACTGCCAGGCAGGACAGGGCACCTTTGTTCGCTACCCATGACCCCCTCAGCCTCACCATGTGGGAAGGAAAATGGCAGGGTGCTATACATTTACCCCCCCCAACCCCTTCCTGCCCTTTGCTCTCCCCAGATCCTGTGCACTGTTTCATCGGGGCAGTATTTGCCTCCTGCGCTACGCATGAGCACATCCATGGGAGTGCAGTGAGTCAAACCCACTATCCATCTTCTTTTGTAATTACCCTGATTTTCTGGATCTCCAGCATGTCTGAGCACCTGCTTACAGACTGCCAGAATTTGGCATGGGAGTGTAAAATGATGGATCCCCTCTGTATCTCTGGGCTTCTTTACAAAGTGCAGGGCATCTGTGCAAAATGAGATCATTCAGCCAGAGACGGTGTGAGAGTCAGCTGAAGTATAGGATATACACCTGCACCAGGCAGTTCAGCAGCAAATAATGAATAATTACCTCTCTGCCTGCTGATTATCTGCCACTGGCATGATGCCCAAGAGGGACAAGGGAAATATTTCCTTCTGCAGGTTGTTCATATCCGCTGCAGACTGCAGATAAGGTAAGAAGGAAAGAAAGATGTTGCTGTCCTAGACATCAGAAAGGTTTCCCTTGGATCAGCCCTCTTTCTAAAAGCGCGATGATGCCTTTGATTTGCTAAATTGCAGGTCTCAACAAACCTGTATAGTAGGTTTGTAATGTAACACACTGCAAAAAAAAAAATTCCATGAGCCAAAAGTCTAGTTGTCTCTGGTGGAACTCAGACGAATTAAGTAGAGATACATGGGGAGAGGGTGGAGGCTGTGAATTTCATCAGTCTGAGAGATCTCTTTGAATCTCTCACATTTTCATCATAGAAAAAAGGAACATCTGGACATATTGTGCAAGGGCCACATTCTGCTTTCAGTTGTGTTGAGGCAAACCCAGAGCTGTCCCAATGGGACAATTCAAGGTTTACCCCAGGATAAACAGGAGGAGGATCTGTCACCATGTTTTTGGCTTTACTGTTTTGTTCTCTTAACCTGTTTCTGTCCAGCTTGCACTTGTTTTCTGAATTTTCCTGAGTGAGACACAGGAGCAGGAGGGAAAATCTAAGAAGTCTCCAGTTTTTCATTCAAGGGATTTTTTAATTGTTCTTAGCATTCTCCAGAAAATTCTGTCCTGTATCACTCTTTCTGAGCATCTCTTCTCCCTTTGGCAACCTGTAAATTACTCCTGCTACTTTCCTCCCTCTCTGCATTGCTTATTCTTCCTCACTTTTCACTTCCAGTAAAGAAGAGTGAACAACTGAGAGTTTTGTTGTTTTTCTTTTCCCACTGGCTCCAAAGGTCTCAGCTAAGAAAACAAAACAAGGCAGCTCACTCAGGGCCATGCTGGGAACTGTACTTTTCAACTGTCTCCAATGTATACCTCTGACACTCTTTAGACTATGAAGAGTTTAGGGAACAGGAAGAGGCTGTCAAATGCAGCAGTCTTGTGCTTGTTTGATTTATCTTTAATTCCTCTTTTTATCCTTTGGCACACCTTCAATTCTGTCTTGACCAGAGCCAAATCTGAAGCTGTGATTTTTTTTTGAGAGCAATGAGAGACATCAGGTGGCCAGGTGAGACTCACATGCAGAGCATCATTTTTGGAGATTCACTCTGAACACCTGAGGAATTCCAGGCTCCTTCAGCAGAGCAGCTCAGGCGCTCTATGAAGCCAGGGCCTCAGTGTAAGCATCCCAAAAGGGAAGCACCAAAAAGCCCTATGTGCAGCTTTTCATCTGGTGATGCTCGGCAGCCAGAGTCAGCCTTGCTCCATCCTGGGTGTTGCACGCAGGTAGTGCCTTCTACATTTTGCTCTGAGACACAGGGGTTCGGGTTGTGCCCGCTTTGCTTCTCCTCCTTGCATGAATAACACAACTCCCCTGATACCTTTTCTCTGCTGCTTGTATTTATCATAGGGAAAAGGGATTGTTTGCTGCAGAAGTCCCTAGAACAGTGTCTGCAAAGAGTACAGACAGCAACATTTCCTACCTGCTCTTGCCTTTCCTCCAGCTCCCTGTGCTGCTTTCCCAGGAGGCACCTTGTAACATGTTGTGCTTGATGCCACTGCAATTCTAAGATAATTGGCTTTGTTCCTGAGAAAGAAATATTCTTGCCCTGGTAGACACGAAAAAGCATCTCCCTGCAGACATTTCCTGATAGTTCTCTTTGCCAAAACTAGAACATTGAAGCAGGAGTTGATGCTCAAATAGCCTTGGCATAAGGACAGGCTGATGCATGTAATGCATATCATTAAAAATACTTAGAACAAAGAAATGGTTGTTATTTTGCTTAAATTGAGCTGGACTCAGTAGCTAATTAAGTACAGACTTTTTCCATGGTTATATGCAGTTTTCAAATTCCTATAACACAAATTGTTTTAGAGGATAAGTTAAATACAGAATGCATTGAGTTTGGTAGAGAAAGTTTAAAGGTCTGCATTTTCCCACCAAAGCTATTTGATATCAGCTACAGAGTGGGTGTGTGTGTGTGGAGGGGTTATGACCTCTTTTATTTTTACAACCATTGCCATGATTTCATAATACTGGCAGCAGTCACTTTAAGCGAGGGACTAGACTTTATTACTATAATTATATGCTAGTATGTGGGCATAAAACAGAAAAACTTTTCTATAGATAAATGCCAGTACCAAAATCCTTTTGTCCAACAAATAGTCCTTTAGCAGTGTTATGAATATTATATTAACCTCAGCAAAAGCTATGCCAGAAATGTCTACTCCACATGGCGCAAGTTTTGTGTTCTTACAGCAGCTTTGTTCTAAGAAATTAATATACTTGGCTCTGAGAGCGTGCAGTGCCTTACTCTTGCAAAGCCTGTTAGAGATGTTCACCCACGAATCTTAACGGCCCAATCTGGCGG
>NW_010523680.1:0-7323 GCF_000687285.1 Phaethon lepturus | reverse complement strand
GGAGTCTCCTTTTCTGGAGGCCTTCAAAACCTGACTGGACGTGTTCTTGTGCACCCTGCCCTAGGTGATCCTGCCTTGGCAGGGGGGGTTGGACCAGTTGATCTTTAGAGGTCACTTCCAACCCCTACCATTCTGTGATTCTGTGATACTCCAATGCCCCAGAGAAGCAAACAGGAAATATCTTGCCCAGAAGTCCTTGTCTGACCTGTTACTGCTGTCCATTGCAGATTCTACTGGCTTCTTTAACGGGGGCCACAAAAAGATGTATGCAATAAAAATTATCTTGACACAACAGCAATGAATTTTTCATAACCTACTATTAATGTTTTTTTCTATTTGGCATGTGGAAACCATATTGAAACTTCAGAAAGAGAGTAGACCCACAACACAGATAAAATAAATTATGAAGAACACGGCAGCACGCTTTCTTGCTTAAATTACTTCACTGACAAAGCATTCAAAGACTTCCTTTTGAATATTGAGTTGTTATACATAGAGCTAAAATAACAACAACGTAAATTGGATTGTGCTTTAGGAGACAGAAGTAAATAATAAGTCATGCTGAGGGACCATTACAAAATTAACATAAAACTAACAATAATCACACTGAAATTAAGTGGTGAACTGCTACCATATTATTGAAAAAGAGTCACAATACCGTGGTGTTTGGAGTTTAACGAATAAACTGATTTTAATTCAGAAGACTGTTCAGCATCCAAAGCTTTTAAGTCAGGCAAACACCTTGGGAGTGCCACAAAGCTGGCTGACAGTCCCTAGTCACCTTATACAACTTTGCAGTATTTAGTTTCTCTAAAAGACAACAAAGAAAAATCTAACATCAAAACAATGTTGGCATTTAAGGTGGCGAGTCTCCATCCTTTCTCCTGGTTTGCCAGGCACTAAACGAATGCTGGTATGCCACCAGGTGCTAAACGAATGCCACCTGGTCCTGCTGAGCACTGCTCTGTTTGGGACAATATATATCCAACTACTTTGCACTCAAGTTGATTCTTTCATAAAGGAATTTTTTACATCGTGTAAAAACAATAGGAAAATGCAAATACACCATGTTTATTATTGGCCAAACCACCGCTAAACTATGGCAAGTGATGCAGTCTTCCTTAAAGCCTCAAAATGACAAAATTTAAGGTAGAACTAGGTTCAAATTAATTGAAATGTGATGCTGGTGCTCCCTTGAAGTGAAGTGGCTTGACAAAAATAGATACTAGAAAAGTGCTCTTTACTTCCTGAAAAATCAGGCCATTTTAAGTTATTACATCAGCTAATATCTTGCATTTCGAGGTGCTAAGTAGCCTTTCTTTTAGCAGCCTGTCATCTTCACCTGCATACACTCTCATCAAACCAACAGGACTTGAAGCAAAATTTTGATTGCAATAAAAATGCTCCTGCAGAAGTTAGGGTTTTAACCTTGGCATTCTGACCATGACCTTGATTCGACAGTTATATTTGAAAGACTTAAATATCTGTTCAAAAAAAAAGACTGGGAGCAGCTGTCTTGTTTCCTGGTGACATGAGTGACTTAACTGAGGATCACACAGATAATTGCAAGTGAATTCTACTCTACATGTGACTGCACAATAGTGAAATACATACCTGTATCTATACCTGGAAGTAATTTCAAAATAGGACCAGTGTAATTTACAAGGATGACTTAAAAAAAAAATCAGTCCCGATGAAAAATTAATGGGTTTTGGCGGGTAAGACGGGAGGAAATGAGGAGAAAATATGAGAAGAAATCCTGAAATCCACAAGTACTATAGTAGATCATTTGGTCTACGAGTTTTACCATTAACTTCTGGTGAAGAAAAGTTTTCTCCTAAGCGTCTTCATTAGAAGATCGGGAAACAAATGTTTTAAAATGGCAAAAAAACAAAAGACGACTACATTAAAAACCATCAATGACACTAAGGTGCACAAATCTCTACAACTATCAATATCTGCTTCACAGCCTTATCAGCAACTTGCTTGCTCTGCATATACCGTTTAGGAATAGATGGAACAGTATTATACCTCTGTAAAACTTTCTTCAACAACACTGCTGATTTGGCCAGCTTAAGGAAGGATTTTAACACGGTTGTTTTTCTTTCCACCAAACCAGAGCTTCTGGCATCAAGACAGATATTTAAGTACTTTCTGCTTTTGAAAATTATATTGAAAACAGTCTGTGGCAATTATCTGTTCATTCCCAGAGATGCTGAAAGTGCAGCTGTTGTATCCTTTACTATTCTACACAGTCTATGGCAGGAGAGAGAAGGAGTGTGACTCTAGCAGGCAGCCTTACCTACAAGACTAGGTAAAGGTATCCTGTAAGGTAACATGAGTCTAACACAGTAAAACCTGCTTACATGCTCCCCCCATAGATGGCAAAATACTGGGTTAAATTTGTCCACTTTTACTAGGCAGACTGATACCAATCTTTTAGCCCAACTTCAACTTTTGCAAAATTTGGTAAGGAGATAATTTCCCAGTCCCTCTGACCACCCTTTGGCAAGATTAGAGGTAAAAAAAAAAATGTTCTCTCTATGTAACTCAGTTCAACTCAAGAAGAGGTAAAACAGTGCTATTCCATCGCTTGCAGGGGAAAAAAAAAAAAGCTGCCTGATGCTCACTCTAATCTCTCATATCACATGCTGCCATCCCCTTACCAGCATTTATATTACTAGATTCTCCACACTCTCCTCTTAACATTGAGGACATCTGTTGCGGCACTTTCCTCTGACACACTTGGGGCAGCAATTATGTGACAGATTTCACTCAGAGGAACACTAGACTGGAAGGGAATGCACAGGTAATTGAGTCCAGTCAAACAATTGCAAACATCCATGCAACCGCTATCTAGTAAAGTAGTCCAGAGCACATGCTCCACTAATACCTACATATCCAGGTCTCAAACATTTCCCTATATACTGTGATAAATTTAAGATTTCCTGTAAAGCTCTTCTTGTCTTCTCTATAATCTCAATCTTTCCAGACACCTGTTCAACATTGTGTCTTCTAGGTCTTGCACCTCATCTACCAGGTGTAGAACTGCACCCAGAATGGACTACAATGTTGTATTGCAGATGCTAAAATGCTCAAGAAAACTATAAAAAGGAATTATTACTTCTCCACACTGCAACAGAACATTTTCACATGGAGCTCTAAATCCAAAAGGACAGCCGCGCTATAATGGAAACTCAAACTTAATGTTTTTGACACTCACATGACAGCATTCCTTTCAGGACTTGAAGGCAACTGTCTCACTTCCCAAAGAAAATTACTAGCAGAAAGAGACATCTCTGCAAGAGAGGCACTAGTGACAACAACAACAAAAAAACAAAACAAAACAAAACAAAACAAAACAAAAAAAAAGGAGAGAGAGAAACATTATTTAACAAAGGGAGCTGCTTCATACTCGCACCTGTGAACACAAGAGTCCTTCACAGCAGGTACTTCATTACATGCACTACCTGACAAGTCAATATAGTTGAAGAACCTGAGCAATACAAATCTCTGGGCTGTACACAACTCTCCATACAACTCCCATGTTTGCTCTTTGAGAGCTCTTCAGCACTTCATCCTGCAAAGCTCATTTACCTGTCAGCCTCTCCATCCCTGGAATTCTGAAGAGGCTTCTCTGATAAAAAGCAACACATTCAGCTGCACACTGAGCAAGCATCCAGTCCTCAGGGACTCCAAATACCTTCCAAGCCTCATAATCAGATATAAATTCCTCTCTCCATGGTACCTAGTAACACTACACCTTTGGTAACAATTCCATATTTTTTGGGGGGAAGAAAAAAAAAAAGGCTGATTTGAGCTAAACCAGTGGTACAATACCCTAAAAAAAAAAAAAAAAAGAAGAAGAAGAAAAAAAAAAGAAAAGAAACACCCCACCCCCCCAAAAAACCCCAACCCTGTACTACCAACACTGTACTGATAGGAAACAAGGGTTCCTGGTTTTGACAGATTAGTCTCTGTTTCTGTAAGACTTATTCCACACAATGGACAGGAAACAATTCTGGGCCTTCAGACTACTCTGGGAGGAAACTGAGGGGTTCTGAAAAAAACACCATACTCGTACAGAAACAAGCAAAGAAACCTGAGTTAAAAACAATACTCAACTGTCAGAAAGACAGGATACAAGATGTAGTTCAGATCATAACCACTAGTTTGGGGCTGTAGCTGCCCACCTTGATCAGTTCAAAGGATTATCTTTTCATCAGTTTTTCACCTTGCAGACAGGCACATGAAACATTTACGGTGATACTGGAGAAGAGCTCTTTCTAGATGCCTTTGAAGCACAGTCAGTGAATGCTATGTAACTATTACTCTTAAGCATAAGAAACTTAATCTCCTCAACTCACAACTGTAAGTAATAACAGTTTTGAGAAAATAAGTACAACAGCAACATATCTCTAAACTTCATGAGAAAGTGAGAATGAATGCAAAAACCTCAAAGCAATTACAAACAAAAGCAAACCCTGATGAAGTACCATCCCTTTCCTACATCCCTCTCCTGCAGGTGAAGAAATCAGAATCCCAGCAAAAAAGCCCCTGAGGAAGCGGGGAGGGCAATAACCAAGGCCACTCAGCAGTTGGGTGTTCAGCTGGACAGGGAATGTAGTTCTACAAGCTCCTGGTTTCCCTTTTTAAACAGAAGTTATTACATAAATAAATTTATTATATAACATATAAGGTGGGGGAAGGAAGTTTAAAAATCCTATACTCGGGCTGTGTTTCTTGTTTGTTTTTAAATTTCTTACAGCAGCAAAGCCAAAAATACCTTACACAGGTTACCTTAAAAAAGCATCAGTAGACCGTTACATGTTGTATCATACATATTCTTAGTGTACCATGTTACAGAAGTTACTACAAATAAGTTTCAAAAGTCTTATCAAACTTTTTTTTTGTTATAGTCCATTAACTGTAAACCCAAGTGTCTTAGTTACAGTTTCATTCATCCAAAGCTTAAAGGAACTGTCACCAGCATGAAAATTGCCGTAAAAAATGTCAGTGCTTTGAAGGTTAAAAGCCCAAGCTATTTTGGGGTAATATGTAAGGGAAGGGAAACAATTTAAGTATTAGATACTTCCTTCCCAAAAGGATAAAGTCTTTATTCCTAACAATGTTTGTTTGGTAATGACAGGTTGTCAATTTAACTGTTGGAGATAGACCTCTGGAATTTTTGTCTGTATTTGCACACAATCCCACCAATCCTTGGATGGTCATCCTTTGAAAAGTCTATTCCAACACTCATTCAGTGTATATAAACTCTTCAGGGAGAAAGAAAACAGCAGGGAGATATTAAGACTGTTTTAGTTTGGGAAAGGAAGAATAGCAGAAAGGAAATAAATCCTTGAAGAAACATGGACTAGTTTTACATGGCACTCTCCTGTGTGAACAACCAATAAAACCTCCTTTACTTGCCCATGAATTAGCTTGGTTCTAGGTGACTAGGCAAAGATCTGCCCACATTATATTACAAGGACTGCATTAATGGAGAAGAACATGTAAATGGCTACATTAACTCCCCAATCCAGAACACTGAATATGGCATTAAAATAAGCCTGTTGCTGGTACGCTGATCTCAGTATTGTCCCCATTAAAGCCACATCAGTGAATCCTCTCAGCTGGATTCCTGGATTGATTTTTGGCACCTTATAATGGAAACTGCTGGGCATATCTGGGAAAGGAGAGATGGGCAGTGACACTAAAGGGATGAAAGTCCTCTGGCCCCGTGTGATCTGATTTGTCGCTAATTATAGCCTTATACTGCTTTACCTGGAGAGCTGCTGCAAGAACTATCCAGTTATCTTCACTCCACTTCCTAAATATGTGGGAACAGTGAGGTTGTGACAAGAACCTACTAAGCAGCTTCACAACCCTGTCTGGCCTCTTAACTGGCTTTGAAGGAAATCCACAATTTCCAGCTCACACAGAGTCTTCCACAGCAATGAAAAAAAGAAAATTTCACACAGATGTCCCTTAACACCACTGTTTTTTCCCTATGCTTCACTATATTGTGCAAGAAGATCCATGTGGACTTACAGTTTAAATAGATTTTTCATATCAAACCCACTGTAGAAGCATTAAAACTAAGATGAGAATTTTGATAATAACTACAGTGAAGAATAATAGAGCAAAGACTCTCTGGAAGGTTTACCCAAATTATTGTGCTTTTAACCAGCAACATTGCCCAAGTCTAAGAGCTGTAAACTCTTTGGAGCGGTTGGAGAAATGAAATCATAATAGGAATCAGTAGCAATTAACAAACTGTCTTAATTGTTCTAGTTAAAAGAATATCACACAGGAGGCTTAGAAACTTACTAGAAAAAAGCAAATAATAGGCACGGGATAGATGAGAGTTTGTCTGACCTAAAAGACAACTACCCTTTCCATACTAAGCCACATTCCCCTTTAAATGAAGCCTAGCAGAATGCAAAATATGTAGCAGACTACACAACTCTGCAAAGCATTCCCCAACTGTGTCAACATTTCATCTAAACAGACCAGCAAAAACTGAACAAATCTTTAAACTGTTGGAATTCCTAGAGGCAGAAAAATTCTAATGCATACATCTGCTGTAATTTAGACAAAGTATAACTTCATTAGAGCCTTCTGCAGCCTCTAGAAACAAACAAAAAAAATATATAATTTACGGGAACAACAGGAAGAATCCCAATGAGATTAGCCAGTCCTGTACCATGGGTAGGAGACCAGTTTTCTTTCAGTCACTCCTCAGCTTACTTGCAAGTGTCTCAGGTGCCAGAGCAACTCCCCAGTTCACCACTGAGGCTGAGACACTGGAGAAACTAATCACAAGTAGTCTAACAGTCTTTAATACTGCAATAGACCAAGTTAATCAGCATGATTGTCTCTTTCATTAACTTCCTCCTGTTTACCAAACTGTAATAACAACAATAATAACAGAATGTAGTATTATGAAAATTACTATTGTGCTGCTTAGGGACCCCAAACATCTACTTGTGTACTACAACTGCAAGGAGGTAACATTGTTAGTTGATTTCATTTAAATTGCAAAACATAAGCAGCAGCAAAATTTAAAAAAACATTACACATTGGTGTCATGTTTAACAGTTATTGTCTTTTGTAAGTATAAATCATAATTTACAGATGAGCCAAATTTCAGGTACTTGCAATATGACTTGAACAAAATGAGAAATTAATCAGTGTTTTGTTCAAATAAGAAAATTTTTTTTTGAGTACAGTTATAATTACCATTAATAATTCTAGACTTGCTTTAGTAACACTATGAAATAGTGGGTTATTTAGGGGTTGACCTGCTGGAAAGCAGCTCCA
>NW_010523679.1:0-961 GCF_000687285.1 Phaethon lepturus | reverse complement strand
GGTGAGGGTGATGATGATGGTGATGATGGTGGTGGTGAAGGTGGTGGTGAGGATGGTGGTGAAGGTGATGGTGGTGGTGAAGGTGATGATGATGGTGAAGGTGGTGAAGGTGAAGATGGTGGTGATGGTGGTGGTGAGGATGGTGGTGAAGGTGATGGTGGTGGTGGTAATGATGGTGAAGGTGGTGGTGAAGCTGATGGTGAGGGTGATGATGATGGTGAGGGTGATGGTGGTGGTGAAGGTGGTGGTGAGGGGGATGATGGTGGTGATGGTGGGGGGTGGTGGTGAAGGTGATGATGATGGTGAAGGTGGTGAAGGTGAAGATGGTGGTGATGGTGATGGTGGTGGTGGTGAAGGTGGTGGTGAGGGTGATGATGATGATGGTGGTGAAGGTGGTGGTGAGGGTGACGATGATGGTGATGGTGAAGGTGATGGTGGTGGTGGTAATGATGGTGAAGGTGGTGGTGAAGGTGGTGGTGAAGCTGATGGTGACGGTGATGATGGTGAAGATTGTGGTGAAGGTCAAGATGGTGGTGATGACAGTGGTGGTGGTGAAGGTGACGATGATGGTGACGATGGTGAAGGTGGTGGTGAAGGTGGTGAAGGTGACAGTGGTGAAGATGGTGGTGGTGATAACGGTGGTGAAGGCGGAGATGAAGGTGGTGAAGGTGGTGGTGAAGGTGATGATGGTGGTGGTGGTGAAGGTGACGGTGGTGATGGTGACGGTGATGGTGGCGATGACGACGATGGCGACGAAGCTGACCAGCCCCTACCTGTTGAGGGCGTTGCACATCTCGATGGTGACCAGGACGGAGAGGGCCATGGTCATGGGCACCGGCGACTCGAAGACGTCGCAGTCCAGGCCCTCGAAGTCCGCGTTGTGCTCCGTGCACTGCATGAAGTGCGTCTGCGGGGACACCGGCGCGGACGTCACCGCGGCGCGGACGTCACCGCGGCGGGG
>NW_010523678.1:11303-22846 GCF_000687285.1 Phaethon lepturus | reverse complement strand
GCCTGACTCGGCGTGCCAGGCCCAAGGTTTCCCGGCTGGTATCATGGGTTACCTCAGGCTGCGCTGCGGGGCTGCAGGATTCGTCCCGTGGCTTCTTTTGCGAGTCGCGGTCGTTGCTTGAATCTTGCGCAAATAGGTGAAAGCATTCGTGTTGACACGGAGATTTTACCAAATCAGGTGGCGTTATGAGAAGAGATGCCGTCATTGTTCAATGAAATTGAGACGGCAGCTGGGAAAACGGTAAAAAAAAAAAATGACACGGAGAAAGCAGGCCTTGGTGGCTTTGGGAGACGCTGAAATTCATGGGAGTCACCAGCATTAGAACCACAGGATGCTGTTTCCTTCAGGAACGTAGTTCCAAAAATAAGTTGCTGTCCCCAGAATTTGTATTCAAAATGGGTACTTCATCTTCTGGTATGAAGTTTGAAGCATTTTACAGCAGTCTGAGTCAGAAGCCCAGCAGATACCTGCATTCAGAAAAATCGGCTTAGATATATCTTGCAGAGATGGTGTACTTCATTACAATTACTTCTATTTAGTATTGAGACAATAAAATCTTTAAATCTGTTGCGTCTTATGTACTTCTGTTATGAAAATCTTTCCGTAAAGGACTAACATAGATTGTACTATGAAAGTGTACAAAAAAAGAGAAAACTTTCACATCTTTCAAAATTTCAACCAACATCTATGGCACTAAGTTTCAACAAGTTTCAACAGGTGCTAAAATGTGTGCATCATTCCAGATGATTTGTTAGCCCATACAAGGGTATTCTATTATCCTTTTAATCTGTTTCTCTTTAGTAAATTTAATTCTCTATATATCTGCTGGAATAAATTATGCAACAGTGTGATTACAATTTAGTGTTTTATAGCTTGCAGATAAGGTTGTAATACAATATAGTGCTTCCTCTTTTGTTTTCCCATGTACAGTATCTTCTCCAAAGTTCACTTTTCTCAGGCTTTGTGTTTGCTATGTCACTGTAAATCCTTCCTTCTGTTGAAATTTCAGTGACTGCTACAATATTTGTAGGAATGCTCTGTTCACTAAAATCAGAAGTTGTCTCGTTCTGTTCTTGCTATGTGCTGCAATTACACAGTCTCAACTGGACAAACCATAAATTACAAGAATTATTATGTCAGACTTTGTTCCAAAATATAGTCCCCATTTCTGGTATAAAGCAGCCACGTATGTATAGCTTTAAAAATCAAAGACAAGTAATAATAAAAAATGGCATGTGAAGGCTGGGAAACTCCTAGAGAGCCAGGTACCCAGGTCCTCTGGTTCTGCCCCACTTGCCCAAGAATGTTCCAAATAAATTCCTTCTTTCCTCTTGGACCGCTTAGTCCATATTTCATTCAAGTTTTTTCTCTTGCAAAATTGTCTGTTAATTTTATGCATGTCCTTTTTGTCCTTTTCTTCTCAATCCCTTCATTACTTAGGGACCTTCCCCTGCCCCCCCCCCCCATTATGCCAGACAGAGATTTCCAGTAAATAAATGTTGAGTTCTTCCCCTTAGAAATCTCATGAATCTCAGTATGTAGCAGTGGGAGAGGGATTGCCATTTTCAGCTCCTGAAGTTACACTGAATGCATAAGCATCTCAATATGCAGTCATCACGTTTTTGTGTTTGCAAAGAAAAACTTGAGAATATAAAATTTGAAATTTCCATTGTCAATCAACAAGTGTAGGCAGTCACTTTTTAAATAAAATACTAAAAAATGAAAAAAAATCTGGAATTATTCTGCTTTTTAATGTTTAGTGTTAGCACTACACCCTCCTGTTTATATTCACTTTTTGAAGTATTTTTGTGCAGTTTCTGGATTAATTATAAATTATTTCAATGCACACATAAAGAACATATGTCACCTTAGTGTAACTCCCATTTGGAAACTGCCAGCATTAGTAATGGCAATGTAAGGAGAGAGATGAGCTGCCTGGATAAAGAAGATACTCTTTCAAGAACTTGAGGTGTAGGCAAGCTCTGGAGTGATGAATGTTTTAACATTTAATCTGCGCCTACCTATCATACTTCAAAGGCACTAGAGTGAGCAGCCTGTACCCAAACTGACTGTATTTTTGACATATTTTTGTTAATAGGCAATGACACATCAGACACACCCACGTGCATTCAATAAAAAAGGCACATGAAACCTTGTTCAAATATATGTCGCCGTTATTAAAGATGCTCAGCAAAGATAATTGCCAAGTTATTTAAGCAAATAGACTTACAGTGCCATTTAGCCATTCGCCTTGGAACCAAGTAACTATTCTTTCATTTTACATCTCCTAAAATGCAGGTCTGCCCCTCTGTGGACATGCAGTAATATATACCAAAAGCGTTATCCTCAAGTGACATGATCTCCTTGTGCAAATACCTCCCAATGACTCCAGATCTGTATTACAGAGACAACTTGCCTTAGAGATTCAAAAATCCAATTTCCTCAAACCTGCAAAGCTTAATAGGTTCAACTTCTATTTGTCATTCCAATCTTACTTGGAGCTTTCTAACCATAACGGCTAGTTCTTATATAGCAATTTTAATAAAGGGAGCTCAGATTAAATCATAAAGATAATTATTCTGTATATCAGATGGGAAGACTGAAGCGTTTGTTGTTAGTTCAGTACCACAACATAGTGGCAGGGGGGGGGGGGGGAACCAATGTCAGCAGAAGAACCCATTGTCCTAGGCTGCTGCTCTGTTCCCTCATCATTACTGTCAAAGAGGAATAAAACCGTAAGTATGAAGCATTACTCTTTAAGGTACCTTGAAATGTTTCACTGTACTGGACAGAACTACATCTTCCTGTCATTCGCTTCTAAGCAGACACTTTTGAGAGGTAGTCAAAGCCTGTGAGAAATTTGTGGAAACCACTATTACTTCACTTTTAACTCAGCATTGGAGAAATCCACCCTTTAAACACCTACCACTCTGTTGTTCTCACTTTCATAAATTCATGAGTGTGATGTAATTATCCTCAATTCAAGCTAGTAAAATTGAGATCAGAATTAGATTACTACCACAACTTTTGAAGTGATAAATGGTGATTTGAGGACAGAATCAGTGAAAATCCATTCTTAGAGGCAGCCAGTATCAAGAGGCATTAGGGTTACAGAATAATGTGATATTTGTATAACCAGGAAATATAATTTCTATTACCCTAGCTTTAAGGAAAACTTAATATTTTCCTCAAAAAGAAAGAAGGCTGATTGGATGGGGTAGCACATTAAACTGTCATATACATACCGGCTATCATTTACAGCTAAGATGTTGTCTAAGATTTTTTTTTTTTCCCCTCTCGGGTACCGTCACTCCCCCTTTTCACTTTTTCTAAACCCAACCATTTAAACCTCCATTTTGTGGAGTCCACTTCCTGCCATGTCTCCAGCATGTTTTCTCGTCTCACTATGCCCTGCCTTTGTAGCCCACATATGTAGACACCTATGTGTTTTCAAATGTGAGAAGATAAAAGCTGAAGTGGTGAATGATGTCAAATGCATTGGGTCACTTCAATGGCACTTCGTCCTGCAAGCAAGATCTGAGCCTCAGTTTTTAAGTTTCTCTTGCAAACAGTTGCTCAGTATTCTCTATCTTGCACGCGGTCTTCCCCAATCTTTAGTCTGCCTTTTTAATACACAGAATTCCTCTTCCATTTCTCCTTTTCACTGGCAAGTTGGTATTTTTTGTACTTTTTCCCATGCCTAGAACAGCTGTCCTGACTATTTGCATCTGGCTGACTCTTCATCTGCCTGACTGTCTACATCTGCCTTCCCTGTCTACAAACACAGCACAGAGCCACACAAGAATACAAAACAAAGCATCACAACTTCTCACAACTCATTTTTCCTGCTAAGCAGTGAAGTATTTTAACCCAATGTCAGCGCTGCTGTACTGCTTCCAGTATTTGAGTCACCATGAGGACCTGTGTGTGCGGACTATTCGGCCACAGGCATACCTGCAGTGTCAGGCCTACCTGAGTAGATCACAGTAGTTTAACAAAAATAAATTGAGAAGTTGACCTAAGTAAGTCATTGTAGAACTACTCTGTGGATACTTTTATAGCAGTTTACGACCCTTATTCAGTGATTTAGCTTGCATCACTGATCTCAAAGGTTTTATAGCTACTCCTATAAAAAGCTCCTGAAAAAGGAAATTAATTCTTACAAGGCAGCACCACAATATAAAAGTTGCATAAAATGCTTTCATTGATTTTTTTGCTTCCATTTGCTTGATTGCATAATAGAAGAATACCTCTTTAGAAAGCATAGAAGAATACCTATGTGTGCTATTGTCATTGTGAAAATCAATATATTTATAAAATGTATCCTTGACAGACAGCGTTTCCTCAGCTCTAACAAAATTACTGCCAAGGAGCCATTTTTCTTGCCACAAAGATATCTTAAGACATTTTACAGCTGCAGATTGAGTATCTCATTGTAGCCTCTTCATGAGTTTAGCAGGATGCAGGCAACTCCTGGATCAGATAACAGGCTTCACAGATCAGCTCCTTTCTTTAGAGTCTGCTGTGATCTGTTCGCTAATATAACTACACTTTTATTTTTGTCCTTTAAAAAGGTTTCTTTAGAGTTACAAAGAAGAAAAAAACAGATTGCCAATTTATCCTTAACTGGTGTGATTTTTACCTAGTTTAAAAGTAGCACAAGTAATTTTTTTCTGATATGAGAATGTTGTCCATCTCATCTAAGCACGGATTCTGAAGTTTTAATTACAAGTCAGGTGGAAGCATCATTTTTTTGCAGTTGGAGAGAGTGTTTAAGAAAAGAGAGGCAGTAACTAGGTGATGTTTCCCCCTGCAGAACATACAGGTGAGAAGGGCAGTTCCCATTACAGCCTGCACACGTTACTGTGCCCTGATGCTCAGAACAGGTTACGTCTCCTGCTTCCTTGTGGTGTAGAATGGGAAAATACTACTACTTTTTCTAAATTTGATCCCCACGCCACCTGGGCAGTCTTGGTTCCTCTCTAAGTCCTGGGACTTCAGGTATCTCAGTTTTACGTTTTCCTTCTCCCGTGCTGAGTTAGCAACTAGAGGGAGCAGGAGCAGGAGCGGGAGCAGCCCAGCTGGGAGCAGGAGGAAAGCGGGTGCTCTCCCCGTCCTGCAGGAGCTGCTTCGGTTGCTCTGTGTCTTTAAGGGGCTGACCCTACCCCACGGCGAGCCGCTATAAAGGTAGGTAAGCGGCAGTGCCGCGCCGGGTGCCGGGCAGGGCGCAGCGGCCCCGTCATGACCGGCCACCGCAGCTGGGGATACGGGCAGGATGACGGTAGGTTACAGCGTTTCCATGCTGCATCTCTGTCTTCCCCCGCTCTTTTTGTAGAACTGCTGCCTGAGCCCTGCAGAGCTGCCTGCATTTTTAAGTCTGCAAGTATGTACAGCAGGTAATTTATTACTTTGTTGATAATAAATGGCACCCAGAAAGTGGTACCAAAAGATGCACGAACTTATGCCTGCTGCCTTTCATTGTTGCGATCAATGTCCCAAAACTGAGGGAAGCAGTACTGAGTGTGTTTTTTTTCAGACTGCAGATATTACAGCTGGGTCCCTTTCCAAAAAGATGTTATGGAAAGGATTAACTGTGTCTGTTTCTCCAAAAGCAATTATTTTAAGTAAAGAAGATTTAGTAGACTGGTAATAGATCTTCTGATCCTGTGCAGCTGCTGAAATGTGATATCTAGGCTTCCCTAGAACTGAATAAAAGAAGGTGTATGCTATATATTTCTAAAACATCCATAAATTGTACAGATCAGCATAGAGATCTCTTGCAGAACAACTTACGCTTTCTGATTTGACAGTTTTTAATTTAGTCATCCTCCTTTGCTTGCCACCTCTAAGCATGTGTATTACAGAGTGAGAGGATACATGAAGTTACTGAAGGATTCCTACAGTAGTGTTTTATAGCACCTGTATCCTTTACAGTGGACGGATGAGTGTCTGGTGCGGTCCAGTAAGACAATCTTCTGCATAACCTTCAGGAGTCTCTCACTTTTGACAGCAATTATTTTAGCAGCTGAGTGTCCAACAAGAGTCTTTTGCATAACCTTCAGGAGCCAGTCTCTCTCTTAACAGAAATTATTTTAGTTTCTCTGAGTCCAAAAGCAAGTTTGAATGCTAAGTGAAGCTGGTTAGTGCTAGTAGATAGTGTTATGTGTTTGGGCATATAGGTAGTAGTGATAAAGTCATGTATATTCTTATGAAGAGAGACAAATGATATTGCCTAAGCTTGTGTAACAGCATTTAAATCATAAACCTGCTTTATGGGCAGGCTGAGGAGAAAAAATATTATTTATAAGCTTAGCATTTCAGAACATGCTAAAGACAAATATGAATATAAAAATAACTGGTTTTGTTATATAAACTCAAGAAGGGTAAATAGCTGTGCTTGATTAAAAAAACTTTTCACAAGTGGAAAGTATATGAGAATGCTACAATTAAAAATGTGCTTCTTGGGAATCTTAAAGTAAAATTGTTGCTGTTAATTCTACCGCTTATGTTCAAAAGTATTTAATTGCTTCTTGCACTACTAAGTAGAAAAAGAAATGGTAAGAATAAATAATTCTTTGATACAGATAAGGTTTTCTTATCTCAAACAGCGTAAGAATGTTCCAGCTCTGCCAGCAGAGAGCTGTGTTATTAAATTGGTCTGTCTCCCCACTCTATTGGGGTCAGGAAGTCCAAAAATGTTAATTATCACACTGTACCCTTCAGTCAGGGTAGAGAGATACCATAATGGGCATGAGGGAAGAATGAAGCTGCCTCAAAGATTTACTGCAGTCATAA
The DNA here is from genome assembly GCF_000687285.1 of Phaethon lepturus. Classification (NCBI taxonomy): domain Eukaryota; kingdom Metazoa; phylum Chordata; class Aves; order Phaethontiformes; family Phaethontidae; genus Phaethon; species Phaethon lepturus. The sequence goes on along the minus strand of NW_010523678.1, from coordinate 16,051 downwards.
AATTGTTTTAAAAATAACTGCATAGTCAGTAGCTAAGAGATTGAGTCATCTGCATCTAATTTGAATCACTGGAGCTTTTACACTATCTTTCCTGGGAAGAATTAAATGTTGTTTCTTTGGGGGAGTGTATGTGTGCGTGCAAGTGTGCTTATACCTGCGCCCACCTTGGAAGGTCTTCAGATACCTTAGCAGTGTAATTACAAACTCTGCAGAAAACTACTGGCACAAGTAACTGAAGATGCAGCAGTCTGTTGATGTGGGGTCACTTCCTCAGTGTGTTTTGTCCAAGATATTTGAATCCCGCCTCTTGTTGCAGCCTGTTTGTGCTAATGCAAATACAGCAGCTTAGAATTTAATTGAACTTCTTGGATACCAAACTTTCAAGTAGCTCCTGCTCAGCAAGCTTTACTTCAAGCCTCATGAAAACCTATAATCATTATTTTGTGCATCGTGGGAGGAAAATAATGGTGCTTTCCTTTCTTTCCTTTTGAAGGACCTTCAGAGTGGCACAAATCTTATCCTATTGCTCAAGGGAACCGCCAGTCACCTATTGATATAGTTTCTGCAAGAGTAGTTTATGACCCTAATCTGAAGCCGCTTATTATCTCCTATGAATCATGTACATCTCTGAACATCTCCAACAATGGCCACTCAGTTATCGTTGAGTTTGAAGATACTGATGACAAGACAGGTGAGACTGACACAAAGCCAACTAACTTGGAATACCATTCTGTAACTGACTGAGGGAAGTCACCCAGTACATCGTGTATCGTGTATTTTGTGTGATCTATAATTACAGTTTAGAACAAGGCATATGACTAGAGCCCTTCATATTTTGTCTTCTTGAGCCTCATATTTCTTGTCTTCACTCGTCTCTAGCAATGCAATATTGCACAGCAGAATAGTGTTTCTGCGTTCGGAAAAGCTCTTGCATCAGGAAAAGCAGTTGGTTTGCAGTGCTTCCCTTTTTAAAATGGGACTGTCAGTTTGCTAGGCAGGGAATCCATGTCTCCCCAGCACTCCTAGACCACATCCAGCATGCAGAGTAGATATGTATGCTACTCACTACCCTGTTTCCATGATCATCCAAATCAAAGATGCTAACACATGCCAGCTCTCTGGCTCACTGCCTAGTTTCCATCCACAGGGTAGGGAAGAGAAGAGGATTACCAGAGATCAGGTCATACAGCGTAGTCGCCATAATCATAGTTGACTACACCAAGCTGTATCTGGACCAGACACTAACTGTTACCTTGCATTGTTTTCTTCTTTCCTCCCTGCCTCAGAGCAGTTCAGTTTCTTCAGAAATTGTAAAACCTTCAGCTAATTCAGAGTTGGCAGCAGCTTGTGGATGTTGGACTTTCTGCAGTTACATATTCTTGTCTCCTAGCTCTTGGCAGAGAATATAAATGCTTTAAGTGATTGATTACTTCTGTTAATTCTAATTCCATGGTACAGACCTTGCTTTTACATCTAGAGGGTAGGGGAAGAACATTCAAATGGAGATGAAGAGTGCATTCTAAAAACGCTGTGAACAATTTTTAAACCGATCGGCTGATTTAATTTTCCATTTGGGTGTGTTTATTGATTCTAGCTAAATAGGACAGTCTAGATACTCACAACAAGTTACTTTTTCTGTGAAATGACTTGTCCACACTTACTGTGCTGGTAACTCTTTGAAATAAGAGCTGGGGGTTAAAATTACAGACATTTTGTTTCAAAAATCCTCTTCTGGAAGGAATCTAAGAAACTGCCCAAATGAATGGTCAGGTTTTCAAGCATCTTTACGGAATTTGAAGAGAAGACTGGATGTGTATTTTCCAAAATCTTACTACACAGTTCCATTAAGCATGTCACCCTACAAAGAATTTGTAAAATTTGTCTGGAAGTGTTATCTCATCTTGCTAACTTTTGTGCCATTCTAAGCTGAACTATATGTAAATGAACTTTATACAGCTTTAGAGGTTTAAGATCATCATCTATTACTCTGCATTGAGAGATACAGAGTCAGAGCACATGCAGGAATGAAGACCTCTGCCCTTTCTACACTAAGCACATGCCTTGCTTTAATAACACTTTCAAGGAAGAAGACTGCTAGGAGGGGAAAATACGGTTTAAAGTGTTTTTAGTTGTGTTGAAATAGATCTAGTGACTCACAGCTCTGCATAAATGGCATAACAGAAATCTGACAGTAACCCATCATGGCTAGATTTCTTAAAATAATGTTTGAGGCAGGTGATGCATTCTATCGCTCAGTTTAGAACAACATACTAGGAGGTACTTATATTCTTAATACTAAAACCATTGCTTTGGCAAGGCCAGTCTCCTGCATAAAGGCCGGCTGGAACTATGCACATGTGGTAGCACTGTGCAAGCCCCAGCTTTGATTTTTTTTTAATGTTATGGATTAAACTGAGGATAAGTGGTTTACAAATACCAAATGTAGTTTAAATTTTCTTAACGTAGGACTTTGACCAGGTTTTCAAGTCTGGGCAAAATTTATTTGATTTAGTGCCATATATAATTATAGGAGGATTACTGTTGATAAAGTATCTTCTATAGGTGGTGTCTTAAACATTAATCTCTTAAGTGTTATTTCTAAATGATGTATGAAGTTTCTCTGTAGCATTTCTTCACCTTCATAAGGTGATTTGAGATTCTGAATGGTGTCATGTAAAGTACAAGCTATTACATTACCTCTCTTATGGCATCAGGTATTTAAAGGAAACAATATAGGTAACTTCCACAAGAAGGAAAGATGCTCTAACAAGGAAATACCTAGCTAAATTGTCTACCTGATGCTCAAGGAATCTACACTCCTTTGCACAAAATCAAGTAGCACTGTCAAAAATATTTTAGGTACATGAGTTTCAAATTGTGATTTATTGTTTAACATTCAACTTGGATTTATTGTGCTTAACAAGAAAGGCATAACCATAACAAAGCTACCACATCTTCATATGTCAAATATACTCTTTTAAAAAAGCTACAAAATTCTGTACAGGTAGCCACTCAGTGTTTTTTAATTTGAATTTACATGAATTCAGGTGCTTTCCATTAAGAAATCCAACCCTTCTAAATGCCTGGATGATGCATATCCTTGATATTGGCAACTGGGAGATGCTGCTGACTTTTCCACTATTGTGCCAACAGTGGTTAGTTTTTACCAACAGGAAGCTAAAAAGCCACAATGCTTAACTTTTTCCTTCTTTTTTTACTTGCCTAGCAATCAGTGGTGGTCCCTTTGAGAATCCATTTCGGCTAAAGCAGTTTCACTTCCACTGGGGGACAAAGCACAGCCAGGGATCGGAGCATACGATTGATGGCAAACCCTTTCCATGTGAGGTAATGATCTGCTTTTACAGATGGAATTAATGCATGCAAATGCTGTTGACAAACGACTTTGCAGTGAGGACTGCTTGTCCCTTAGGATTTTGATTTGCTTGGTCAGCACAGACTTCAATGAGGATTTTATTCTTTACACTGAAGTTTTCTGTTGATCACTCTGTTTTTTAGAATGGAAACTTATCCCCCAAATGTAGCCCTCTCTCCAAGCTTCTCAGTCATCTTACCCTGGTCAACAGGACACAGGTAGCCCCACAGTTACCTGCTCACACAGCACCTCTAACAGTTCATTATGTAGTTCAGCCTGCTGCACACAACTGATTGCATCCTTTGCCTTACACAGATGGGAAGGATATACTGGCAAACATGATGCTGAGAAGCCCACATATAGCTCTAGATGGCACTGTTAACTTAGGCTTCAGCTGATGATCACAACCTGTGAAATGACCATGCTGGTGCTGTCCGTAGCTTCGGAAGGGCTTCATCTGTGGGCTCTTAGGTTCTGCAAAGCTAAGACAAGGCACAGGCCTTTCCCAGCACAATATCCCAAATGCTGCAGTAGTGTAGCATCCTGGAGTCTACCAGTGAGTACTGGCACATAGTGCTCCATGGGATGAAGGCCCATACCAGGGAAGTTTTGTCACAGGTTGATGATTGATTTGTTTCAAATTAAGGCTGATACATAGAAACTTTTAGTGGCTGTCCATGCTTATGGACTGGTCCAAAAGATTGAACTTGCTCATCTTTCCAAAGATGCCTTTGGTGCAAAACCTACGCTCTGTAATGAATGACCATTAGTGCCTGCTAACATGAGACAACCTATGTTCACAGCTTCTATCACTGATTTGTTTAATTCTTACTTGTTATTTTTCTTTAAAGCTCCACTTAGTTCACTGGAATGCCAGAAAATATGCAACATTTGGAGAAGCAGCAGCAGCTCCAGATGGCTTGGCAGTAGTTGGTGTTTTCTTGGAGGTAAGAATCACAAAAATAGCATGTTTACATGATGAAAAGCATTATGCTGTCAAGTGTTTGAGAACCAAGCTACATATTTAAGAAGTGCTTAAGGAAAACAGATGATTTATTGGAAGAAGTAGCTCATTGCAAATTGCTGTTAAACTTACTTTAGTAGGAATGTTGAGATTCAGATAAGAACGACTACAATTCTGCTTTGAATAGGTGGTGTTTTCTTATTTAACCTGTCTATTCCACTATTTTAGATTGGGAAAGAACATGCCAATATGAACAGACTCACTGATGCTTTATACATGGTAAAATTTAAAGTAAGTTTTAATGTCTTTAATTGTTTCTGGGATATAATTTAAAAATGAAGCTCATATACACGTTTGAGACAAAAATGGAAAGTCACCCACCACAAATCCTCCCATCATTAAAACATCACT
>NW_010523678.1:0-11272 GCF_000687285.1 Phaethon lepturus | reverse complement strand
TCTTTCCCTCCAAAGATCAGCTTATTTGCCTAATCTTAGGTGCCTCCCAAGGTTGTGCTGATCCCACGGGTCATTCAGAGGTTCTACCTTTCCCAGCATGTCTAAAATGAAAAGCTCCATGACCCTTCAGTCTCAGCTCTTACACTCAGCAAAATAATACTTTTCCATTGAGCCTAGCCTTGAACAAGTCAAAGCTGGTTGTCTATCTTCTGCTGCACAGCTCTGCCAAGGGACAATCTTTGTGAGGTCCTGAGCTAGTCTAATCTTACAGTGACACCTGATGGTGGTCTTTAACCAGATGTATCAATCTTCAAAGCTCTCAGATACCTGCTGCACTTTCTCAAGTGCAGACTGATTAGATTAACACTACAAGTGTTACCCCTTCTGGATAATGGTTAATGCATTCTATAATAGGCATATGTTCTAACATGCAAAATAAACAATATCTAATACTTGAGTAGGCATATTATTTCTTGTTCCTCTGTAGAAGAATGTGAAAGACAGGGCATGAAGGCAGTTACACAGCAATATGTAGGCTGTAGACACTAAACGATATTTTGATGTTTAAATTATTTCTTCCACTTGCAGGAAAGAAACAGTTATCCCTCAGTTGTAATGATGGAAGGTGTGCAGGCTTGCCACTGGGGATAAGCTGGTCCTTCTTATGAGCAATCTTACAGATAATTGGACAGTGCTTTCTGAGTGACTAAGTACCTTTCAGATACTCCTACAGGCTCAAAAATCTTGCCCTAGACTGGTAGTTAAGGCAATCACTACTTTAAACAGCACCTCCTCCTTCTACTGGCCTCCTGGTTGATCCACCTTCTTCTAATTTTAGACTTTACCATTTGATTTTAGAGCCAATATCTGTCCTAGCAGACAATGACTGTTTGGGGCCAAGTTTTCCAGAGTTACAAATTTTCTGCTGAAATAGATGGGGCACAGGGAGAATGGCGAGTAATGAGACAAGGAATTCTGCCATGATATTATCTGTAGCTCACACTGAACACTGTATTCAGAATACACTTCCTGCATTATTTTTAGACCTTCTGTGACAAGAGCTGAACTTTGGTAGAGGCAATGGGGCAAGAACTCAAAGTCCAGCAAGCCAACAGTAGGCATCACACTTTCTAATCTTAGATAATGGTTGTTATAAGGCAGCTGAACCTTTATAGACTTTCCCCTACTTTTTAATATTACTTTAAATATTTCTTCTCCTTCAAAAAGGCTTCTTTAACCTGCACTTAGTTGGAATTTATCTTCTTGCTTTTATGAAATTTATTTTTCCAGGGAACAAAAGCTCAATTTAGAAGCTTCAACCCCAAATGTCTCCTGCCCTTGAGTCTAGATTATTGGACGTACCTTGGTTCTTTGACAACACCACCCCTTAATGAGAGTGTAACATGGATAGTGCTGAAAGAACCAATCAGAATTTCTGAGAAACAGGTAAACTTATTACGCTCTCCCAGGTCTTGTAGGATTCCATACAGGCAGTGACTGTTTTGATTTGCAGTGGGGCTAAATTAAAAGACCATTAGCTCGTGAATAAGTAGCCTGTTCAATAATCAGGGCTTCTGTTTGTTCTGTTAATACTCTCTAGGATCTTTGCTTGAACCTGTTCTATTAACAGATTGTAATGTACTGAATGTTTTCTTTTGGTCCTTTTACTAAAAACATGAATATTGATTGCCTTAAGCAGTAAATTTTCACCTGAATTACAGCTGGAGAAATTCCGCATGCTCCTCTTCACTGGTGAGGAAGACCAGAGGATCCAAATGGTGAATAATTTTCGCCCCCCTCAGCCTCTTAAGGGGAGAATAGTTCGAGCTTCCTTCAAGGCCTGAAGAAAACTCATAATGGCCCTGAGACATCCAAGAGCTTCCACATCTGAGATACTATAAATAGAAACTCTGGTCTTCAGATCACTCATGGAACACACAAGATAGACATTTCCATGAACAGTCTACTTGGAGGACAATCTTCTGATTTTATATTTTATTTGAACTGCTCAGTCTTTTGAGAAATAGGATCTTTTTAACTAGCACTTTTTAATATAAGAGATAGTTGAGTAAACCCAAGTGTTCTCCAAGATCTGAAATGCTAAAAACTGAGATGAAATTGAAATCCTGCTTAATATAAAATCGGAAATTGGGTAGTGATTTACTAGTACTGATGGCCACAACTTCTAATTGTCTCATTTAATACAAGATGAAACAGTAGTCAAGAATTTTGGAGAAACTGGACTTAAATTTTCCTTACTGATATCTTGTTAGCATTTGCTGAGCTCTCATTTAAAGATTGCTTTCACTGTGTTCTTGCTGTCTGTCAATACATACAGTACATATGACTAGCACTAGAAAAAATGTCTTTACTCACTGGAAATAGGCACTAGTGTGGAAACTACATATATATTTTGAAGTTACTGTTCCAAGATGATATTTTATAACTAATTTAAAATAACAGTTAAAATGCTATGTTTAGAAGTAGGTTGGTTTATTGCAGTGTTGTTCAGATATTTGTTCTTTTAGCCCATGCAGCACACAACTACAATGCCCACGACTATTTTGTTGAAAAGAACATCTATAGCAATTCAGGTATGTGTTTTGTGGTTCTCAGTTGTTCAAATTCTACCTCAGTTCAGTGACTTGCTCTGCAATATGACCTCCTTCATTGTCTGCCCTAAAGAAAGTAGGTATTTGAGATCTAACATGGGTAGACCTTGACTGCACTGAATGTGTGGTGCTGCACAAATCATCCCTGCGCAATGGCAATCTGTCAGGGATACTCCCTGCAGATATGAGGCTTTACCAGTCCTGAGTCCTTTTACCTCTTCAAAAGAAAGTTGCTTTAGAGAAGCCATGTGTTAGTATTACTGCTTCTGCAGCTTCGTGACAAAATTCAGGGACTTGTGTCTCCAGTACTAAATACAGTGAGTGTTATATATAACTGCCCACAGTCCATTTTCAGTTACTTTAATTCTGGGCTTCAAATGTTCCAATTCATCTGTGTAGTTCAGATAGAAGTTGCTGATGTGTATTGATTTTTATCAGCTGAGATGGAGAAATAAAAGATGTACAATGAAAAGGAAAGCAGCAGGGGAAAGGAGCTACTATGGGTTGTTCTCCCCTTTCAGAAAAGGAGAGACTCTAGATGTGAAGCACAGTATAACGTGTGGAAGACTAGAATTCTAGACTTCTACAGTTTTTCTGGAACACCGACCTAAAAATTTCTGTTCCTCCGTTTCTTCCTATCAAGATGAGGGTAACACTGACCTACCTCACAGGGATGTTGTGAGGGCTAATTCAGCATTGTTTTAGATGTGAGATTCTTATACAGCAGATGCTAAAGGAAAGAAAATCATTATGAAATGCAATGGTTTTAGCTATTATAAATGTAACTTTGCTAGTAATGCAAACTGGTATTACAGAAAATCTATTTAATGTATTGTAATTTCTTTAACAAATGAAATAAAATGAGACTTTAAAATCAAGCGTGCGTCTCTGCCCTTTATTTTGAGTAGACCTACCTCTCCCTACTTACAGCACTGTTTTTTTCTTGGACTTTCATTAACAAAATGTTGCTTATTTGCAACTGATGCATCTGTTTCAGCTCAAGGAATTATTTGATTGTTTACCTTCAGTTTCATAGAAACCTTGACTATGCTATAGTGAAATAATCTAAGTACAGATGAGAGTTATCCCTCCCAAGTTCCTGGGCTTTTTTAAAGTTCTAGAAAGCCTACCTCTGTTTAAAAACTATTTTTTACTATATAGCACAACTCTTCCCCTCTTTTGGGACTAACAGTTTCTACTTCAGCTTAATCCTTACACTCAAATCCTGACATATTTTGTACATCTTGAATGACTTCTTGCCCAGAGTTAAATTATTGTAATGAATCTTATGTCCCTGTTAAATTAAAATCTACATGAAGAGACTAATTTTAAACTGTGAAAAGTCTTTCAAAAGAATCTTACGTATTTGATAGCCTGAATACATTTTTATTAGGGGTAAATTAAAGTACTTTTCTGATTAAAATTTAACCAATATGACTTACCATATATAGCTTGATGGAGCTACAAAAGTACTGCTGCATTGGTGTTACTGCACACTTGCACAGAGCAGGCTGCTGATCAGTATTCTCAGTGCTTTCTCATTTTAGGCACCTAAGTAGGTTTCTGCTCAGTCTCTCAAAAAAGGTAAAGAGGCCTTGTAGACAAAAACTTTGTGCAGTTTTTCCCAGGCTATAACCAGTCTAATAAAATTAAAGTCTTATTTATCCAGGAAATTATGTCCATTCTGTGACCTTGAACACAGTACTTAAGCTTCTTTAAGGGTGGTTTACTTATGAACAATAGAAGGATAATGTTTAGCTTGCAAGGTTATTGTAAAAGCTTAGCTATTGTAAAGAGCTTTAAGTGCTGAATCCCCCAAGGTGTGCAGTTTCTGGGACAAACTGAACTACACTTTGCTTAAAAAATAAAATTTATCTTATTTACAGGGTTGGGTTTTTTCAGTTGTTGGATTAAAAAACATGATCTGTTTTTACCACGGTGAAGCAAAATATAAAAGTAAGCCTTTGTTGTTTCTTGAAGCCTGGATCATCCAATAAAAAAGCACAAATATTTAACTCTTATACGGTGTTTTATAGCTATAAGCTACATTCTACAATTTCATGCACTTAATTTATTCTGAGATTTTAAAAGCAAACTGCAAGAAGAAATACCAACTATTATATGAAGTAATGAATTTTATTGTATACTCAATGAATAATGCAGTTGGTATGATGAAGTATAGTAGTTAGATTAAGCACTTAAAGTTTTGCTGTACTGTCTTTTCTGTGTAACTGAAAATACAGTCTACCAGGAAACCATATCAAAAATAATAACAATAAAACTGACTGTTCCCCACCAAAAGACTTAAAATCACCAATCTAAGTTATTTTTCAGAAGGGGTATCATGAAGAGTTTCACTGATGATTCTTTCTCCTTTAGCAAAGTTCTCCTAGTAATAATATTCTGGGGTACAAGGAACCATATTAATTTGTATTCCTTCTACAGATTCATGACTTGTTAATATATTGGTTGAAATATAGTTAACTTGAGAGCCTTATAGCAAGAACTCCTTTATTTCTTTTGCCAACATTTTTATCTTGTTATCCATGAGAGAAGGATAATCAAACCCAAGGACTGTGTACTGTATTTATAATATGCTTTGAGACCCTCAGAAGAGACTAACTACAACAGTATAAACTGCTGTTATTTAATTATTCCATTTTTGATCTGAGCTATGTTTCAGTGCTTGCATATATAGAGGTGACTATCAATTTGCATTCTGCAAGACCACAGGAATCAACCCAGTTTGCTTGTCTGAACTCCTAACAGGCTTGTCTGAACTCCTAACAGTATTCTAGCTAGCACCTCTAGTACAAATGCCCCCTCAAAGGCAATTCATAAAGCCAAATACCTGTGCTATGCATCAGTACTTTTTGAGCATTTGCAGAAACATCATTTTTTCTGTTTTCCTTCTGAACTGTCATCCCCTGCACATCAATGTTACTCAGCACAGCTCCTCCATCAAGGTCACTCAAATTCTAGAACGTGCTATCCTTAACTTCTACCAACTACGTTAAAGGAAAAATCACAGTTGAATCTAACTAACCCAGCAAGACTTAGCTTAACTTGAAATAGGATCACAGTTGTCATGACTGAGAGAACATGAGGCCTTACATCTAGGACAGTGACCGAAACTGCACAGCTGTAAAAGCTAGACTAAAAATGCCATCTACTGGCTGGCTTGTTTCCATTTCTTACAAAAGCATTTTTAAGGTCAATTCAGCCAAAATACAACAGATGAGAGAATTTAATTTTGACAATAACTATTTTTAGAGGTATGAGTGTAACTGAAATCCCTGTGCTGGCTCTACATACTTTAAACTCTTTTATCAGATAAAAATCAATCTTACAAAAGAAACTCAGTAAATCGGTTACAATTTTTGTTTTTCTTTTCACTGATAGAGTGGAGATATCCTCTGCCTGGTAAACTGCACACTATCTTAACTTTAACTTTTTAACTTTAATAGCTGTAGTTTAAGGTTCAACTTAGGGTTTTTTCCCCTGTCCTCTGCAAACAGAAAGATATTTAGGCAGTTTCAGCGATGTAGTTGATATGACCTAGCAGTGATTCATGATGAGTGTAAATTAACCCAAATATAAGCATCAGGGGAAAAGTGTTGCAAGGTACCTTGTCACCAGATGGTGCTTTTGGTGGTGTTCAAAGGTCAGAAAGATAATAAAAGGGAGCATTTCAGGAAAAAAGCAAGGATAAGCCTGAAAAAAATGAGATGTTAGTTTATACCTTGGAGTAGCTCTTTTCCTCTCTGAATTACTTCTGCATGCAAAAGTGACCAGTTAGTAAAGACACTGAGTATCGAAGCATGTCACACTACACTGCCTATAAGAGTTGGGGTCCCAAGTTTTTTCTCACTTACTCTGAGGAAATGACTGACTTTAACAGAACTGTTCCCGAATTGCATGGCTGTAAGGCAGAGAATGTTTATAGCTCTGATGTTCCATTTATACTGCTACTCACAATACATTTGAATTTTAGTAAAATTTCAGCCCCTCTCTCCAGGTTGTGAACAGCAACATAGTAATGCAAACCGTCATTTCATTTCATTTCACATTAATACAGTGGAATATTAAGTGCAGCAATTCAGGAGTCAACTCAGCCTGTTCATCTGTTGGAGGGGAAGAAGGTGGAAGGAGGAGAGGGAGGAAAGGAATACAATTACTTTTCTACACATGAGCATTTCATACCAAGACAGAAGACTTTCCTGCACTTGTAAGCTGTTCCCAAAAAATTTGAACTCACTTTTACAGTCCTACAGAACCTTAACTGAACATGTATTTCGGTTTAACTGGAGCCAGTTTGTATGCAACATCTGGTAAAAATTACATATGTGGAGTTCAAATCCAATTACAGCAACTAGATAGGTCTTTGCACCAGTCCAATTACATTAACTTAAACTGGATCTTCAGTTTAACCCCTGCAACCTCATAAATAGACACACTGCTTAGCCTCTGTTGTAACAGCAGAGGTTAAATGAAGTTGGAGACTTGGAATGGCATTTTTCCTACAGTTGTTCATTGTGTTTACCTCTCTTCATTGACATTTCTCGCAGCTTGTTTGCTTTCCTAGCATTTGAGTATTTGTTTTAGATTATATAGGAAGATCAAGGACTGGAATTTGCTGTAACCAAACTAGGAAAATGCAATTGCTTTAATAGACCTAGAGGAAATTTATTTTTCCCAGCCTCATTCCTGGGTTTTTTTTTTTGTTTATAAGAAGAAGTCTCTTCATCTAGAGTACTAATTTGCCTTTTGTGAAAATTCAAAATATGATATACAGAAAATTAACTGTATTTCACTATTCACAGGGCAAAACACATACAGTAAACAGCTGACATTTTTAAAGGCTCTGAGCAGGAAGGTATCCAAGTTTTTTGTGACTGGTGATGTATTTGTTTCCTTTCAAAGAGCTGGTCAGCCAGACTGTTGTGCTTTTTGTGCAAAGGGAAGTTCTGACTCAATCTGTATTCTCTAAGGTGGGCCGGAGAATCAATGGCTGGATCTATGGCTATTTTCTAATGTGTATCGCTAGACTAAGTCTTTCTCTCCATTTCAGGAAAACTTCTAGAAAACTACTTTTCTTTGGATACAAATTGTGTTTCTTACTAGTCAACTTTTTCAAAAAGTATTAGATATTTATGAGGAATGTTATTCTGATTTTTAACATGCTTGCTTAGGGACATCAGGGTTATTTGATGGTTCTATTCTTCATGTGTCCCCATAACAAGAAAACTCTACAAAGCACTAGGAGTCCCACACCTTTCATGAACATCAATTAGTAAGTGGAAAGTAATCCATCACAGCACCTGCTGTGAAGGTGGCGGTAACTGACGTGCATCTGCGTGCAGCTTCTGGAAGGAGTAGCTGTATATATTGCACCAAATTAGCCACAGCCAGTTGCCCAAACAGATGAGGGGAGAAGAAAAAAATTTGTTGCATGGGAACAAAAAAAACCCCAAATAGCGCAGTTACCAGTGTAAGGAAAGTCAGACAGAAAGCTTTAAGTTTCCCTGTCCAGCTAGTCACAGAATTAGCCTCCTTTTCTAAAAGGACATGAAAAATTAGGAACAGCTGTTCTTCCACCTCCTAGACGCATGCTGACTGTTTCTAAACTTCAACTAAAGACCTTGTTATTCCAAACTGTCAGAGCTATACCAGGTATACTTTCATATGCCATTTCCAACTGATGCATACATATGACCTGTTTTGCCTCCTAAATTTTTCAGTTCTTCTAGACAGTGTTGCATTTTCAGAAAGAAAGGGTGATGTAGTGTTGTTAGGAGCCCAGTTACTGTGGAACCACAATTATCTGAACTTCAGTTAACCAGAATTCTTTCAGCAACACAGATGGTCCCAGAGTTGAGTCGACTGCTGCTCTTAGTAAGTGCTAAAACCCTCAAACAAAGTCTACGATCTGCGGGACACCTCCCTGCACTCCCTCCCAAGAAGTCAGTTTTCCTTATCGGTTTTGCAGACATCTACCTCCAGATCTGTGTATGAAAATCTTCATTGTGCAAATATTCTCTGTTATAACTGAATAATTACAGTACTTCTGTATTAACTTACTCGAGTTACACCAGTTATATAAGATCATGCATCTTATATTATACTGCATTAACTTTTTTGAACAGATGTTTAAAATTCAGACCAGACTGCTGAAATATGTCTGCTTTGCACAGCCTGCACAAAGTCATTTACTTTTGTTAAACAGATTTTGGGAACTGATGAAGTAGAACAAATGCAATTGTTTCTGTGATGGTGTCAGCATCTTCAGTATATTGTAATTTAACCCTGAGCTAGTTATTCTCCTCAGATCATTCTTAATGCTTTGTTAGAAACTTGATATAGCTAAGATAGTGACTAATAACAGTAATTTTTGCCTTAATATTAAGATCATAATAGAATCTATAATTAAATAAAGGCATAAAAGATCACAAAACAGTAAACAAGCTTATTTCAAGTTCCAGTATGCAGTGGCAGATATGCAATATAAGCAGAAATAAAGCAATTTGTTAACTTTTGGTAGTCCCCCAAGGTCAGAAGACGCCATGTGCTTGAGTAGCCTGATCGCAACCTGCTTCATGCAATGGCCTTTCTCAAACTGACCTGTTAGGCTCAAATAAACATTTCACTTTATCTGAAACCTGCTGAAGTCTGATGAAACTGTCATTGACTTTAATGGGAGCTGGATCATGGCCTAAACAAGCAACAGAGTAATGAGCACAAAAATACCTTTGCAAAGAAAATCAGAGTTGCTGACTGTACAAGTCAACAGATAAAATTACACCTTGAAAAACTCTAAATATAGCATTTGCTACATTTTAACCTATCACTGCACCTTAATACAATGCCCCTGGAATTACACTCATTTGTTCATAAATACTGGGTAGAACTTTGGCTGGGCACAGGACATTTCATACTGAACTGTAGCTCACCTACAAACAGGGGAGTCAAACTAAATGTTAGCTTTATTTAAAGAAACTTGAGTTATCATTTTTTCAATGCAGATTAACAAGATGGAGCACTATGGCAACCAAGCCACTGTTGCCACTGAAATTTGCCATTTTAATTAGATAATCCTGAAGGCAAAAATAGTGTAAGCCTGAGCAATAGTGTTTCTTTCCTCAAATCATATCAGAGTGTAGCATTTATACTTTTTTTTTTAAACTTTGATTATATATCACTCTGGTTCATCAGCATAACCAAACACTCCAAAGCAGAATCTAAATCTCAATTCAACTTAATATCCAGTCCTGTTGAGTACCGGATATTAACACTGAAACACTGAAAATCATTTTCTTGGAAGCCTTCAATACGGTATTCTCTCTTGTGCTTAGAAAATAAAGAATGAAAGCAACACCTTCTTCTGCAGGGCTGTTAATTATTTCACCTTCATTTATACACTTCAGCTTATGCATATGAGTTTATGAAATTACTGCATGTAGAGGTGAGCAATAAGTAATAGCTTTCAGCTGAAGAGGAGCATTTAAACATGCTGGGAGCACAGGAAACCCAGAGCAGTCAAGTTAGTTTTCAGAGGTTTTAGCACTGCTGTAAAGGGTACAAAAGATGAAAATAAATTGGTAGGTCAGAATGAAGGGTGTCTTGAAATCCAGAAACTCCTGTTGGTATACCTGAGCAGTGGAGCAAAGCAGAGATGCAGGTAAGGGCTGCTCTGGGTGACCTCTTTCTGTTCAGCAGATTTGTTAGACAAATAAAATAATTGTGTCAACCTTAAGATAAATGTTTTTATGTGCGCTAAAATAATGTCTTGAAATTTTTCTTTAAGGTGACTTTCTACTTTTTTTTCCCCTTGGTTTGACCTTCCATTTGATGTGAAACTTTCATAATATTAATAAAAACAAGAAATAAATGAAAGCTCAGACTCACGAACATCCTTGCACTTGAGATAATCTGGGAACACATCTAGGATACCTGCAACACATTATTTAAACGAAACATGCTTCAATACAAGAAGCCAGGAGAATAAAAAATGCATTGGTAACATCAAAGCCTCTTGTGACTTGTTAGCCTTTGTTTTTGCAAAATCGCTATTACAGGTTAAAGCAAGGACTACTTAGTAACCAATCCATAATCTGCAGTAACTACTTATTAACCACCATGCACTTTGGGCCTATTGCTTGTCTTGTTAGACGGTATAAAACCACTCAGTAGTAATTTTAATGAAGACAAGCAGACACATGAAACAAAAAAAAAAAGGGAGCCAGCAACAGGAGCTTTTCGATTTCGAGCCTCATCAGCTGATTGCCTGAGCACTGAAGGGTGTAGAATTGTATTTAAAAACAAAACAAAACAAACACACAAAAATCCTAGGGACTCTTCCCAAAGCGAATAACATTTTTTGCACTTTATTAATGGGAAAAAAAATCTTGCTGATGCTTTATTTTCTAGCGCATCTCATCTACTTATTTTTATTGCTCACGTTATTATCCTGTTTAAAAATACGCAGGACAGCGAGAAGCGCACGGCCGAGGTGGCCTGACCCTCCTTCAGCACCTCACCCGCGCAGCGAGGCAGCCAAGGGCATGGCTCTATTGACCGAGCGCGGGGCAGCTGAGGTGACGGGAGGCGCCGGGGCCCGGCCCGGCCCGGCCCAGCCCAGCCCCGGGGGATCTCTCCTCGCC
>NW_010523677.1:0-2289 GCF_000687285.1 Phaethon lepturus | reverse complement strand
GGCCATTGCTTCAAACAGGGTCTCCCCCTGCAGTTCAGGGCTGGGCCCTATCCAGCCTGCCACACTGCTCCTGCATGCATGATGGGACCAGACCCAGAGCTTCTCTCATATAAAACACTGAAGTACAGTTCAGAAAAGGGAAAATAAGCAGAGGAGCAAAGCAGCAACCTGTAACTGGAAAGAAGGATAAGAACCACTACCAGAACCTGACTACTGAGTATGAGGCACAAGGGGCAAGCTGGCAGCAAAGAACCATGCCTGTCATCAGAAACCCAAAGGGATGCATGAAACATTGCAGGGGAAGGAGAAAATCTCTCCACAGAGCCTGATGAACAGTGCTGCTGAAGCATTAGAAGAGGAAGCTCCCCTCTTCCCTAATCATAGCAGGGTCATGCTGCACCACAAACTCCAGAGACAGCTCAAAAGCCCCTTTGTGTCTGCCTTCACGCAGGGCAAATGAAACATGGATTGCTGGAGAAGTCCTTTGCTGCAGTGCAGTCAAAGCGGCAGGAGACCTGACGGCTCAGGGCCAGCATCAGAAAAGCAAGAGATACCTGCTCTCTTGGTGCTTCCTGACAAATTAGGGCAGGGGAACAAGACTGACAAACCAATTTCTTCTGTTAACTCGGGCTAAGAGGCATAAAAATGAAGAGCAACCTCGAACGCACCAGGGAAGCACACATACGGATGGGCTCCACCAGACTGAGGAGTGCTCAGATAACACATGAGACACAGGGTTTAGAGAGACAGCACAAACTACAATGCACCAGTCCTACACAAAGGAATGGCCAGAGCCTGGCTAGAGTTTTATGGGATTTTTTTTTATTATTATTTTTGTGGGATTTTTTTTTATACAGGCTAGCATTGTACTCTTTACTAAAGCTGCTGGTTCTGCCACATAATTTCTGAGAACTTTCTGTTCTAGTTTAAGTCAGTACCCCTCCTTGTTAATTCATTGTCTGCCTCCCAACTGAACACCGGTCTGGATTTGTGTTTGCAGAAAACATTCCCTGTACAAAGTGTGACATGCAGCTACACTGTTCTGACTGAGGAATGAAGAAGCTGAGAGTCCGTCGAACATTGTTTTTTTTCCTGTACAACGTGGCCTGATGTGGAGTTTGGTCCACAGAGGACAGCGAGTTAACCATAGAGATCATCGTCATTGTCTTCACTGTACACGTTGCCCCCGCTGCTGCCTCCTGTGCCTTGGCTTGGACCGGCACTGCCCTGGTTACCTGATGGGAACCTGCATGCAGTGGTGCAGAAGGGGAGAGAAGAGATGCTATTCAAAAGCCTCCTCCACAGCTCAGCACAATCCCCTCCCTTCATGCCAACATCCTGGTGCCAAGTAGGACAGGCAGGAGAAATGGGATGAAGCCTTACGGCAGGTCATGCAAAAGGCTTATACGGCTACTGGACGTCACTCGCATTAAAGTAAAAAAGGGTTGACGGACTTCAGGAGCACTAACAGAGCAGCTACAACCAAGCTGCAGCACAGGCTACACCTGCCACATGCTCAGCTCGCTGCTGTACACACTGGGAAGAATGGGAAAAAGCAGCGGAAAAGGGAATTCGTTACCCAGAATCCAACAAAAAGCTGCCTCGGTGCTCTGTTCTGGGGCTGAGCGAGCCATGCTGCCCTCCCTCCACTCCCCCACAGTTACCTGAAGCTGCCAAAGCCACGGCTCTGCTGTAGAGTCTGTGCAAACATCTCGTATTTCCTGATGTCGTTGTCACTGACAGAACGTCGAGCAAAGCGCATGGCCTCCTCAAAGTGATCCCTGCGTATCTCAGGAACTGGGTCATCCTCCTCCACTTCCTGCAGCAGGACAGAGGGCCCAGGTAAGCTGTGTGCCCAAGTGCCACAGCCCAACAGCCACACACAGCCTCCCTCTAGGCCAGTATGTTCCAATGCCCACCAAAGTAGGGGCTGGAGAGGGACACTGTGGCAGAATGTGAATCATGGCTGCAGCAGGGGTCTTCTGAGCAATGGTGACATTAAGGCACCCCAGGAGGGCCTCGTCCTCCCACAAGACAAGAACAAAGCACTCCAGCTTCATGCTGAGAGCCCACTCGTGCCCATCCGAGGATTATGGAAAGGAACGCATCCCATTTCACCCATGAGCAGAGTTGGGCTGCCCATCTCATGAGCGGGGAAAGCTCAGAGTGCTCCACTCACCATGGCAGAAGGGTTGGTCTGCCTCTCACGTTCTCGCCTGATCTCACTCTCAATGGACTCACGGATGGCCAGTTTGCATGCACGCTGGCAAATTTCTGTCAGGTCAGCCC
>NW_010523676.1:2947-4394 GCF_000687285.1 Phaethon lepturus | reverse complement strand
GGTCTGGCCGCTCCTGCGGGGGGGCTGCCACCTCGGCCCCGCTTGGGGTGCCCCCGGGGAGCCCGCGGTGCCAGGAGGCTCGCTGGCGGTGCCATGTTGGCCAGCCTGAGCTGTTCTTCCCAACGGTCTCCCTCACGAGGGACCTTTGGGTGAGTGAAAAGCAGAAGCCACCAGGACCGGCCAGGCTGTGGGTAGGCTCAGCAGCCTTTGGGCGCATCCTTGCCCAGGGGTTTTAGACGCCTCCATCCTCACGACTCATTGCACTTGCCTCTTTGGCTGTCATCTTTAGCTCTCTGGATGTGCTCGTTCGGCAGTTGTCAGAAGTCAGTTTGGGCTCCTCTGTGGCTTTCAGAGGTGCGAAGGCATTGACAAAAGTTTTGCTGTCAGACCTTGTGGGACTGTGGGGAGAAGAGGAGGAGAGCTGGTGCCCAGACTGACTCCAGAACGTGGGCTGGTTGGGTGAAAGCAACCCTTGGGGGTACCCAGGCAGTCAGGAGCCGGTGGGTTTATTTGCCTCGCTGAATTAATCTTGGATCAGGCACTTCTCTTCGTGTTTTCTGCCATGGACCGTGAGCTCCGGATGTTTCCGAGCAAGCTGCAAGGGCATCTCTACATGTGTCTGTGTCCACCTGGTGGCACTGTGTCTGCCCTGGGCCCTGCAGGTGAGCTGCCTGACCCGCTTTTGGAAGATGCTTTCGGATCCTCAGGGCAGGTTACGCTACAGGGAGCGACCTGGTGTCAGCCGTAGCGGTGATGCTCTGGGTGCCTGTGCTGCAGGGCTGCAGCCGGGCTCTTCACCGTGGCGAAGCCATGAGCAGGAGTTGCAATAAGAGAGGTTCTGGGTGGATATGAAGAGGAACTTTTTCCCTATGAGGACAGTCAAACATTGGAATAGGTTGTGCAGGCTCCATCCTTGAGCTTTTCAAGGCTGAAGCCCCAAGCAGCTTTGATCTTGCCGCTGTCCACGTTTCAAACAGGGGGTTGAACTAGAGACCACCAGAAGTCCCTTCCCGCTTGAATTATCCTATAATCCTACGACAACCTTTCTGGCATGGTAGGAACTTTGCTGCTTTTGCTCGCGCATCTCCACCCTGCTGCTGACAGCAGCCGGCACGTCCCACTCCCACCCGCCTCCTCGAGCATCGGGGTGTCCAGCTCCCGCTTTCTCAGCAAGCTCTGAGCGTGATACAATCTGTTCCACGTCGCCCATCTGCGCTGCCGACGCGTTCGCTGGTGAATCGGCACCAAGGAGCTGAGGTCATAGCTTGCTGGGTGGAAAGATTTACTAGCTCGGTTGTCCCTGATGTGTTTCCTGAGCCTTTTTGAAAGCAGGAATCCACCTTCCTCTGCAGGCCCGCCTAGTCTGGTGGAGCGGCCGCTTTGCTAAGCATGGAGACAGCTCTCTGGTAGACCCTGTGCAGGGTGGGGGACAGTGCGGTTGCTGTCA
>NW_010523676.1:0-2916 GCF_000687285.1 Phaethon lepturus | reverse complement strand
ATGGATCTTTAAAAGCCGTCTCTCTTCCGTCTCTAGCCCAATCCAACCTCACAGTGTTTCCTACCGCAGGGCTGGAGCGCTTGGCTGAGCTCCTTGTTCTTGTTAACAGACAGCAGGTATTGAGTCAAGCTGCTGAATTGATGGAGAAAGCACCTGGCCCCTGCGTGGATCGTAACATCCCTTAAGTGCTCTGTATTTCTCACTGAGACTCGCTTATCTCAGTTTGGATCTTGCTCTGCTGTCGGACAAGAAAGATCCTTCTGCACTGGGACCTTGCCCCTTGCCGACACCTCCGCTCACAGCCCGGTCGTCCCATGACTTGCCCCTGGATGCGCGCAGCGCGCTCCAGCTGCTCGCTGCACGCAGGACACACGGGCTCGGAGTCTCTGCTGGCTGCTGCCATGTTTTACCACCCTTCGTCGAGGGCGGATGTCAGAGCCAGGGTCCTTCAGAGGCGCGTTGGGCTTCGGGGGAGCCAAGCGCGTAGGTTTGGCAGTGGGACTTTCCTGAAGGCGTGAATTCATCTCGCCTACCTTTAGACGCCTTCACCTGAGCATCACTTTAAAGTCGTGAGAGGGGAACGGCTTTTCTGGGGCATGAGTCATCTGGGCTACTTTGGAGATGAACCGTACCTGCTCGGTGCAGGCATTTCACGCGTGGTTTGTCACTTGTGTGACTGATACGGTGCCCGTGTAAATTTGCCCTCCCAGGTCAGTTTGGTTATGTTTTCTATCAGCCAATCTCTGGCAAGCTGCTAGCTCCAGATCATGGTTTCCTTTCTCTAACTGGCTTGATGAGAAAATCACAACTGCCTGGGTCAGGTTAAGAAACTGCCGTTTCTCTTTTAGCAGTTGCTGCCAAGTTCACTTAAACTTGGTTTTCTTTGCCCAGGCTGGCTCTGAAGAGCTTTAAGATGAGGCGCAGATGTCCTTTTGTTTGTTTGTGTCAGAGATCTGCTTTATGTGCCTGAAAGGTTTGGAGAGAAAAAGCCACCCGCAGAGCCCCGCGAGCCACCCAAAACCCCTCTTTGCTGGGGAACCCTCTGGCTCCAGCCTTTTGCAGGGGTACGTGGGTGGCCGGGGCCAGGGCAGGTGGGGAGGGCAGGGGTGCAGTGGTGGGACCCCAAACCCTTCCCAGCTGGCTTTAGCCCCCCAGCAAGCCCATGCTTGAACCTTTAGAGCGCAGGATGCTCGGGTGGTCCCCAAGCCCACCCTAAGGGTAGGAGAGGAGCCGTGTTTTTGGCTCAGGACGCAGGACGGGCAGCGGGGACCCCGAGCGGTCTCTGGACCGGCGGCCGAGGCGGTTGTGCCATAGCGGGGGGCTTCCAGCCTCGGATGCCCAGGAGCCCGGCAGCTCAGAGCAGTGCCCAGAGCGTGCCAGAGGCTTTTGTTCATTCTCCGGGTGTTTAGGAAAACACAGTTTTGCCGGCTATTATTTCTTTATCTGGATACAAACCCTCTGGGTATTTTAAAGGGAAATAAACCATTTCCAGTCACTCAGGTGGTGACATTTGCAAACCGCTGTAAACTTACACGGTCCCTTTCTGAAACTGTTTAGCCGGAGTTTCTCTCATGAAAAGGCAAAGGAAGAGCAGGTAGCGGTGGGTGTACACGTGCCACGAGCTTTCACGCGATCGCCACGTCGGAGTTGCTTCTAAGGCTGTATTAAAAGGGCAGAAGTCTATAGGAACGCCTGTGTAAGTTGGGCTTCGCAGGGAACGTGCAGTGAGGAACTCGCGGGTTGTCTCTGTGCTTGCAAATCCCATCGGAGAGGGTTGAGATTGGAGGTGTAGATTTGGCAGAATTTGGAGAAAATGATGCCACCGGGTTACTGCGTTTGCTCCTGGAGTCGAGAGAGGGCGTGGGGCCGCGGCCGGGGTTTGCTACAGAAACTGTTAGTCAACTCGAAGGCTGTTTCGAAAGCTAAATTCAGAGCTGCTCCAGCTCCTTCCCCAGCCCATTGTTGTGGTTTTACAATCACATTTTCCTGTTTTTAAAACAAATGTTTTTCTCTCCCCTGGGGCCGTACGAAAGCCCCACAAGAGCTGCAGGGGAAGGTGGCCGCGGGTCTGCGCTGCGACCGGGGGCTGCAGACCTGGAGCAAACCCACCGCCGGCATCGCCCCTTCCCGCTAATTGCCGTTGGCTTTGCACAACGTGCTGCGGTGCTAACAACAACGGGAGGGCGAAACAGGCAGGCAGAAGTGTGAGGACTTTTTTATTTTTTAATTATTTTTTTCAAGTCGATGGTTCCTCTTTATCGTGCTGTGGTTTCACGCTCAGCAGCGGCACGGTGCAGGTATTTTTGTAGGTCTTATTCAAGGAGTGTCTATTTAAAACAAACTTTTGGGCTGCCAAGCAAATGTCGCTCTTCAGTTGAAAGCACAGGCGGAGGACGGGGCTCGCGAGGAAACGGGCTGGCTGGTGGCAGCCCCTTGAGGGCTTCTGCCACTTCAGCTGTCTGGTGGGTGCTGTG
Source organism: Phaethon lepturus (assembly GCF_000687285.1). Lineage (NCBI taxonomy): Eukaryota > Metazoa > Chordata > Aves > Phaethontiformes > Phaethontidae > Phaethon > Phaethon lepturus. The sequence goes on along the minus strand of NW_010523676.1, from coordinate 442 downwards.
AGGTCTCCGAGGGTCCTTGGAGCGCAAGTCCCAGCTGAATCCATGCGGAGGGCAGACCTGCTGTGGCACAGGCAGCGCAAGGGCCTGTGGAGGAGAAGAACTATTTATTATACAAGTTCCTGTATGCAGAGTGTCTGCGTGCTCCCAGCGTTCTGCATTTAAATATGAATAGCTTTACGTTTACTGAATGCAAGTCAAGAAATTTAAATGCTGAGCGGTAGCTCTGCCAAGCTGCTTCAGCCGTGCCCGGTGTTTCCAGGCAGGGTACAACTGGGGCCAAAACTTCACCGGGAATGGGCTAATGCTTGCCCAGCGTGGCCAGGACCTGCTCGGCCCCTGCTGTGGTCCCGTTTTCTTCACTCGTACAGCTGGGACCATGAGAGACGGAACACAAAGCCTTCAGTGTGTGTGTCCCCCGACGACCCCGTCGATCGCCCACCGC
>NW_010523675.1:1320-5750 GCF_000687285.1 Phaethon lepturus | reverse complement strand
GAAAGCTGCCCAGCAGAAAAGGACCTGGGGGAAGCTGGTTAACAACCGGCTGAACATGAGCCAGCAGTGTGCCCAGGTGGCCAAGAAGGCCCACAGCATCCTGGCCTGTATTGGAAATAATGTGGCCAGTAGGAGTAGGGAAGTGATTGTGTCCCTGTACTCGGCCCTGGTGAGGCCGCACCTCAAATACTGTGTTCAGTTTTGGGCCCCTCACTACAAGAAAGACACTGAGGTGCTAAAGCGTGTCCAGAGAAGGGCAACGAAGCTGGTGAGGGGTCTGGAGCACAAGTCTTATGAGGAGCAGCTGAGGAAACTGGGGTTGTTTAGTCTGGAGAGGAGGAGGCTGAGGGAAGACCTTATCGCTCTCTACAACTGCTTGAAAGGGGGTCGTGGTGAGGTGGGTGTTGGTCTCTTCTCCCACGTAACTAGTGATAGAATGACAGGAAATGGCCTCAAGTTGCACCAGGGGAGACTTAGACTGGATATTAGGAAAAATTCCTTTACTGAGAGAGTGGTTAAACATTGGCACAGGCTGCCCAGGAAGGTGGTGGAATCACCATCACTGGAAGTATTCAAAAAACGTGTAGACGTGGCACTTGGGGACATGGTTTAGTGGGCATGGTGGTGTTGCGTTGATGGTTGGACTTTATGACTTTAAAGGTCTTTTCCAACCTTAACGATTCTGTGATTCTGCGATCTTCTTGTGTTATGACAAATCAGCAGGAGAGGAAAGGGTATCAAACCAGTGTTTAACTGCAAACTCAATTTCTTAAAGTGCATAAGCATTTGATGGGCGGCAAGAGAATGAGTTTTAAAACATTGGAATTCTGAAAGTCTAAACAAGTTAATATTAAAAGAAATTGGTATTAAGAACTCTGAAATTACTTGCGACAGAAATTCAAGTATAGGAACAATGTATTACCATATTGGAGGATATAAGGTATTTCTGCAATAACTGACCAAGGTTCCTGTCAAATGTTCTTTAAAAAAAAAAAAATCATGTCACACACTTTCCCCAAAACCTTAATTTTTAATATAGAAGGGTAAAAGACAAATTTAGAAGGGTAAAAGACAGAAAAGACAAAAGGCATATGCAGTAAGCTGGTCTGATTGCTTTCATGTATCATTAAATCTGCTCTTGGAAGTTAAACAAACAAAAAATTAATAAACACCAGATTAACTTTTACTATTTACCTTTCAAAATCGTAACACATAATATATTACTTTTGAATCTGGACAGACTGGAGAGTTGGGCGGAGGGGAACCTCATGAAATTTAACAAGGACAGGTGTAGAGTTCTGCACCTGGGGAGGAACAACCCCATGCACCAGTACAGGTTAGGGGTTGACCTGCTGGGAAAGCAGCTCCATGGAGAAGGACCTTGGAGTCCTGGGAGACAATAAGTTATCCATGGGACAGCAATGTGCCCTGGTGGCCAAGAGGGCCAATGGTATCCTGGGGTGCATTAAGAAGAGCGTGACCAGCAGGTCGAGAGAGGTTATCCTACCCCTCTACTCTGCACTGGTGAGGTCTCATCTGGAGTAATGTGTCCAGTTCTGGGCTCCTCAGTTTAAGAGGGACAGGGAACTTTTGGAGAGAGTCCAGCAGAGAGCTACAAGGATGATTAAGGGACTGGAATATTTCTCATATGAGGAAAGGCTGAGAGACCTGAGGCTGTTTAGTCTGGAGAAGACAAGGCTGAGAGGGGACCTTATCAATGTCTATAAATCTCTGAAGGGTGGCTGTCAGGAGGATGGAGCCAGTCTCTTTTCAGTTGTGCCCAGTGATAGGACGAGGGGCAATGGGCACAAACTGCAGCACAGGAAGTTCCACCTCAACATGAGGAAAAACTTCTTTACTGTGAGGGTGATGGAGCCCAGAGAGGTTGTGGAGTCTCCTTCCTTGGAGACCTTCAAAACCCGACTCGATGCGTTCCTGTGCAACTTGCCCTTGGTGATCCTGCCTTGGCAGGGGGCTTAGACCAGATGATCTTCAGAGGTCCCTTCCAACCCCTACCATTCTGTGATTCTGTGAAATTTGTGTGTGGAATAAATAAGAAAATTCTCAGTGATTAAATGCTCAGATAGCAACTTTAGTTTTACTGTGTAAGAACAATTTCACTTTTGCACAATATCAGATTATTTAATCACGCCAGAAAGCAACCTCTACAAATCCTGTAAACTCATACGGTAAACAACATTAAAGCATCTGCTTTTATTTTAAATGTAACTTTAAGTTACTTTTAAGGCCTGCAGTACATGGTGTCAATACAAGCTAACTGTTAGCTTATTGTTAATGTTTTTGCCTCTATGAGAACACAGACTAAAAGCATCTGGGGGATTAAAGAAGCTGAGTTAACTGCAAATGGTTTCAGTACTTACTGATCTTATGAACTGTGGTGTCTTGCCTCTTCTCCTTGTTGAAGCTGAAAGAAAAACATTTTTCAATACAAACTATTATATGGTTTTGTGGAAAAAAATACAGCATAACCCTGTATGCTTATTTTCCTTTTACAAAAACCATATACTCTAATAATTCCTAGTCTTTACGTGGAAGAATGGCAAGATCAGATACTCATACTGCAAAGTGCTCATATGTTTTTTGAGACTTAAGATTAAAAAAAAAGCTTGGAAGCCATTTCATCTGGGTCTATCCTAGAAACATGTTAACAATAATTTAGTGGTTACATGCCTAAATGCATTTTGCTAGCATCATTTATGCCAGCTTGAAGCAAGGGGAAAGAAAAATGAGATGAATGAAAGCACACTTTTGCCTTTGTAACTGTGCTTCCTTTTCTCTTTCCCACACAGCTGTTAAGTCACAAATCACGCTCCACCAGCAGTACAAAGACAGTTAAATCTGACAGCTCATTGCTACCGAAAGGAGAATTCCATGGTCCCATCCCTTCCTTCTGACAGCACATCTCACACCCTCTTCTGTGCCACTCTGAAGCTCATCTATCCTCTGTATAAACAGTCAGAGCATCAAATTGTTTTTCTTCTTGAGCTGGGGAACAAACCGATGGGTTTGTTTTCTGCCATTTTACCATATTGATCTGGCTTATCAAGCAGTCCCAGAGAAGATGCAATAGAAAGTGAGAGTTTACTCCCTTTTAGCAGGCCTGATCCACCACCTGGCTCAACATTTTAGCCAACTCATAGGGATGCATGAAGATACCAAATACCACTAGATTTTCAACCTAAACAGAGATCTTTGCTTTTTTGTCTTCATTTCCTCCCGCTCCTCAAACTCTAATTTAATCTTCCAACAGGTGCCCCCTCCCCCCAAAAAACACCACCAAAACAATATGGCCTTTATAAAAGTCAGACAAATGAAAGCGAGTCTGATGACATTTATTTTCAAGTGTCCCCTTTGAGCCTGGGTTTTTTTTTTTTTTTAATTGTTGCCACATTACGATACAGTATATATTTAGCAAAAAACACTGAATAGGATTTCAGAATGGATGTTTGGCTTCTATTCGCCTCACTCATATTGTCTCATTTGTCTTACAACTCTACCCCACATAAACCTTGGAACACCTTGTGAATTTCACAGTTCTTTTGTTTTCCTTATCGAAGTATTTTATGGATCCAACTCCGTTCTTCCTCTTCTTGCTATATAAAAATTTAAACTGAAGAATATATATGGGGCTCTGCAACAGTTAATGCACAGCATTCTTTCACCATTTGATCTGCCATTTTTGTGGTGCTTTCACAAATTGGTATTTCACAATACCAATCTTCTTATTACTATTACAAACACCTATCATTTCAGGTCAGGACATCTTTTACTCCCACCACAGGCCGCAATACCAGACGTCACTTAAAGGCCCTGTCAGCAACCTAGGCTGCTCCTGCATCTGTAAATGACAAATGCCCACCCAGTCTTTGGAAAAATGTTGGTACAACCCTGACCAACAGTATGTATTCGCACCCAGTACAGTCTGCACAGCTCAGCTTGAGGCCAGGCAGGACATCAAATGTTTAACATGAGTACACATCCCTCAGGAAACGATGAAATTCTTATTTGGAATACCTAAAACCAGGCAATGCACTGCAAGTCCACTGTACCACTATAATCCTGAGCTGAAAAATCTGTCTAGCAAACACCAACTTGCTCACTTCTTTCTTCAGACTACTCACAGTATTTACACTGCTGAAATCTGTATCCTCCTACACCGTAAGGATTTTTTTTGAAATTATTATCATTTTTACCAAAAGCTCTCCAGCAAACAGTTGCAAACCAAAACCTCTTTTTCAGAGTCGCCTGAAGCCGGGAAGGGAGGAAGGACACGGGCCTGAGCCTCTCACCCGCTCCCAGGCCACCCCAGCCCGAGCCCCGAGCCCCCCGCTCCGGGACGGTTGCACGCCCGCCACCACCGCCGAGCAAGCGGCGCCGCTCTCACCTTCCCCCTGCTGGCCTTCCCCGCT
>NW_010523675.1:0-1120 GCF_000687285.1 Phaethon lepturus | reverse complement strand
CACCGCCGGGAGGGGAGCGGGGTCCGCCGCGGCCGGCGAGGGCAGGCGCGGAGCCGACTGAGGCGCTGGGGCGTGACAAAAGCGCCGGCAGTGATCTTACTGCCCCTGGGAGAGGGGCGGGGGAGGAGTGGAAAATGGCGTAGGATCGTGCTCAGAAAGTGCCTTGCCCCTCCGTTTCGCGTCCGCCATCTTAGTGTCTGTAACTCCTGCGCGGGCTTTGGGAGCGGAGCTGGTTTCAGGGCCTGGCCGTGGCCATGGCCATGGCCGTGGCCATCGCTGTGGCCGAAGGCGTGGGATGGGGATTTCTGCCGGTGGCTTTTCTCCGGAATCAGTTTCATCCTCTCACAAGTAAAAATGTAATTTCTCAGTCCCGGCGTGCTTTTGTTATCCCCAAAACAGGGACAGGCTCTTTCAGCGGCCCTTGTAGGCGAAGCTCCGTGGATTTCTTCAGCAAAACGCAAATGGGTTCAGCCCTGTCATACGGAAACAAAAATGAGCACCTTGTCATGTGTGTAAATCTGGACTAGGTAGTGCTGCTTAATTTTTTTTTTTTCTGCTTCTCAGAACCTGTTAGGTGCAGGTGTTAGGGATTTTTGTAGCAATATAATTGTATCCCTGGCCATGCTCAAGAGTTCCTGGCTTTCATCTATTTGTTTCAAATTACAACATACCTGTAATGTATTTTACTCTGTTGTTATTCATATAGCGTCTCGCAATGACTTCATCCACTTTAACACAATTGTTGGTCAGAATGCAGTCTTACAAATGATGGTTATTGCTTATTAAGTAGTGCTAATTACAACATAAGCATTTCAATTGGAGATTTACACAAGATTTTTCTTAATTTTACAAATTTTGAGTTCTGGACTGTCCATCCCATTGTTAACAGTGGATGGAAAAAGGACAAAACAAGTTGAGCCATAATTCATAATAGCAGTGTCTGATAATTGCTACAAACTAAGACTAATTAATTGAATTCTATATCTATATCCTCATGACAGAAACCGTGCAAGTCCGTTTATGCACATGAAGATGAAATGAAGAATGGTGTTAATATGTAAAGTTTGATAAATCTTTGGTTTATATTAATGCTTAATATATTTATTTTATATTAATATAT
>NW_010523674.1:0-1600 GCF_000687285.1 Phaethon lepturus | reverse complement strand
GGCCCCTGCAGCTCGTGGTTAACACCAAGGGGGTGGGACCAGCGTCTTCCCAGCCCTGCCGATGCGAGGTTTGTTCTTTATGACTCGGGAAAGAAACTGTGGAGTCAAGACTGAAAAAAAAAAAGACAAGACAGAAGAGTTATGGCCATTGTTAACCCCTATTATAGCCAAGCAAAGGACACAGTAAACGATTCCTCCTGGGTTTATCCATCTTAAAAACAGCCGAATAGGCAAAAATTTAAAAAAGAACCTTGTAGCTCCTACCAGGTATGGGTTTGCTTCAAATCAGCTTGTTTCCTCCGCTGCCCAGGCTTTGGGGGTGGACACAAGAGAGGTTTGCTCTCGCAGTGGGGCTCTGGGTCCCCAGAGAAGGTCGCCAGGACAAGGCAGGAGACACCAGGACTTGCTGCCGCTGGGGAAGGTGCCGGGGCCACGGGGACTTGCAGAGTTACCGGTGATGATGCTCTGCGTGCTTGCTCCTCAGCCTCAGGAGCTGACACCTCACGCAGGACGACAGTGCCCAGTTAAGACAGGAGCCATTGCAGTGGGAGCCAAACCCCAGCTGACATGTTGGCAGGTACGTGGTGGGTCCACCAGACTCCCCAGGCTGGGTCAGTCAAGATGCAGCACTCTTGGGTCACCAGGGCTGTGCCAGCACCAGGAGCAGCCCATCAGCCTTCCAGCCATGAAGTACGCTTATTATACCTTTATACCTATTGTACTTATTTCATGGTAAAGTTAACCATGAAATAGGTGATCTGCTCTTGCACAACCCGGAGGTAGATTTATACCATGTCTTTTTTCATTGCCACCGTTACTACCACCCTATCTTCACCAATCAAGTAATTCAGGGCCATGACCAAGGTCTCAGACGAAGAAGGAGCTGACACTGCTCCATGTATTCAAGTGCAATAGCAGCCCTCGACGTTGGGTGGTAAGAGCTTCTGGATGCAGGAGAGCAAGTATTATTATTATTTACTCCCGTTACTACTCACCCAACAGCTCCCAGGAAAATCCCTTCTGGTCGAGCCGCAGGGCAGGGAGAAGCTGCACCCCACAATGAGCACCTGGCTGAGATTCGCTCCAGCCCACGCCCGCCTCTCACTCACAAACTCCTCCGTCAAAGACAACTCCTAAAGGTTCCCCTTCACATTCATACCAAAAGATGCAAACCAAAACGTCAGTTCAAAAGCATTCGTTTTTCTTCCTCTTGGAAAGATTACGAAGAGTTTTTCAGATCTCCTTTTGCTGCTTCTGCCTTCCCTCCACAGACTGCGGGGGACTGGCACGGAGAACCCTGACGCTGGCGGAAGAGAACCGACCCCTCCGTCTTCTTCCAAGCAGCTGTAATTTAAACCCAGTCACGCTGAAGGTCCTATTGTATTTCTGAATATTTGTGATCAACCAAGCACCTGTCAGTCAAAACATTTGTGGGCCCAGGGAGGACTGTCCTGGGCGACGCAGCGGGTGCCAGGCAAGGCGCGACAGCGCGAGGGGTTTCTCAGAGAAGCCTTGGGCCAGGCTCTCACCAGCCCACCGCCCGTGACAAAGCCAGATCTCTCGAGGGACCAGCGCCCGTCACGTTAAAGGCTGGATCTTC
>NW_010523673.1:0-2382 GCF_000687285.1 Phaethon lepturus | reverse complement strand
AGGGGGGTTTGCGCGGTGCCCGAGGGCTCTGCCTGCCTCGCCCCCCGCTCCTCGCCCCCTTTGTCGTCGGAAAAGTAGCTAAAATCCGCAGGAACGAGGCAGGCGGTGGAAAGGCCGAGCGGAGGGCGGCGAAAGGGGGGAACGCCGCTCAAATCTTCAGGGGGTCAAGTGTTTTCTGCCAGATTTTTTTTCATACTCTAAAAATCGAGTTTTTAAACAAAGATCAATGTGTTATGCTGAAGTGTTGAGCCGACTGTTAAAACATTTGGGGGGCATAATGACAACGTAACAAAGGCCTGGTTTGGAGTGAATCATCACCCTTTTAAAAGTTAAAGCAATTTTCAGGAGAATGGCTTTCAGCAAATGCTTTACATTATTCAAAACGGCCAAATAATGCTCTATTATAGCGCCTGAATGCTGCCAGTCAGCCCATAAGTGCAATTTGTGCAAAGGCTCGGTGCCTTATCTCCACTTCTTTATAAAGAGGTGAATATAAAACAATTTCTTCCAAACCCAGACAGAGAGCACGAAAATTGCTTCCCTTTCTGCAATCAGGGCAATTTAACTGGAGTGCAATTAGCACTATTAAATGTCGATTCTGCATAAACAAATCTGACTAAGAAGCGAAAGTGGGGTGAGAACCTCATATAAACTGAAACTGATTTTTTAAAATTATGTATCCGGGTCCTTTACAATTGATCCGTGACGTTGTCATCTCGGAATATATTTACATCATAAATACATTACGGTTAAATCAACATAAATCTTAAAAAAAAAAAGATCTCAATATGAATACTAATAAAGAAGAATAGCCTAATTAAATGCAACAGTTCACTTCCTTTGAACAATATTGTTTCCCATCTTCCCTTTACGCGTGTCTTTTGATCTGTGCAACTACTAAAGTTGCTGTCTTTAGGAGGTTAAGCTGGGAAACAATTCGTTCATTAAAGCTGATTGGGAGGCTCCTGGGTTCATATTCAAGAGCTTCAGATGAAACGGCTCTTCTGTTCAAACAGAGCTCCGGGAAAGATCTGCCAAATATTTTCCAAATAAATCGATTTAACAGCAGTTAAATGTGAGGCCACTGTACAATCTCCCCCGAATCCTAGGAGGGGGACGGAGTTCTACACATGGATGTGACGGGTGGGAAAGGGGCAAACCCTTCCAAGTTCAAGAGAAGCAGCCTCGGTTTCTGCCAAACAGAAGGGACGTGGGCAGGAAACAGGCAAACTGCTCATCGCCGAGATAAATAATTGCGTCCTGCCAGATTTTTTTTTTTTTTAAATAGCAACAGGACTTCCGTGCGCCCTCCCTCCCCTCAATTACACTTTTCATTTACGGGATCTAGAAACCACCATTGATTATCAGAGCAACGCAGAGGGGGACGTGGTGATAAATTAATAACTTCAGTTAAGAAAAGGCTTCCCCACTATTCTGGCCAAGAGTAGATATTAAAGGGGAGAAGGATATATAGAGATGGTGTGAAAATGCAGACCTTGGTGCCTGTTGAGTCCACTGAATTCTTTCTGCTGTAGAGTTTTTTCATTTGTGGGCAAAGATGAAGCGCAGCTTTTGATTAGAAGGAAATCTTTGATAGTTAATAAAAAGGGAATGAGCACCGGGATCAAATGGATCATGGAAATTAAATGAAAATTATGGCACTCTCCAACAGTTTCTGCCTGAGCTTTCCCACGATGTTTGTTACAGGATGCGCTCCCCTCTCCTCCCGAGCCCCGGGGGGGAGCGTCAGCCCGGGCTTTCATCTGCTGCCCGACCTTTGAGGTGACACTATTTCGGAGTAACGGGGCCACCCGTATTACCCCCCGTTTAAAAAATCTGCACCATAGTTTCAGGAACCCTCTCGTCTGCCGAGCGCAGTCAAAAACCTGTGTGCGGAACTAATTCTCTTCTGCTAAATTTATTTGGACCGTGTATTTTCAACCTCCCTTGTTCTGCTTATCTCAGCCGAGGACACGTTAACGATTCGAGGGAGGACTCAGAGGCGGGCAGGTGACTGTAGACGGTATGACGATTTTAATGACTACAATTATTGGAAGGTTATTCAACAGCATCGCGGATTTGTTTTCTGCCTTGGCAGGAAAGCCTGAGGAACATCTCCGGGAGAGGGTTTGAGCTGCTGGTTCCCGTGCTTTCCAGCGCCGCTGTGACACACGGGTTAGACGTGCCCAGCTCCGAGCGCCGCAGGTTTGACGCTCAGCCCGCGCTCGCCTTCGTGACGCTTGCTCAAAGCGCCGGTGGCTCTAAACCGAGGGGCTCGTGAACGGCTGGACCCGCGCCTGTAGAGCGTAAAAGCGCCTTGTCGCACAAGTCTGTTAAGGAAGCCCTGACGACGGGGTACCCGGGTCTGCCTTTCGGGGCGGG
>NW_010523672.1:0-2208 GCF_000687285.1 Phaethon lepturus | reverse complement strand
CTGCAGTCAACTTCATCTGGCTTTGTGACACTTACATTGTTATAACCTTTTATGCTTGAAACAATAGTAAGGCCACATAAGCCTTCCATTCTTCTAAATTTGCCTCAACTCTGTTCAGTAAGAATGAATTTCTGGAAGTGACTTTTCCAACTAAGTACTAAGGTTCCTCAGCTTAGTACTGTAAATGAACTGTAATAACAGAGAGGACATAATATGAGATTAAAAGACTTACTAAATATGTTTATGTCTACAGTAGATATAGAAATCAACCAGTTAAAACAAAAAAGGCTACTTACGGGCAAATCGTGAAAGTGGTCGTGCATTTTTGTCACCTGTCTCATTTGCAACTGAAAGGAGAAAATAGAGAGAAATAAAAAACATTAAAATTTAAATGTTACATTACGATTAATTATAATAGCAATTCTCATGCATGTAAGGGAGAGAAAACTGTTCACAGTAACTGCAGTTAGATATATACACATAGATATATAATAATTTTTTTAATGCCACCAAATATATTACTTTGCATGTCTGTCTGTCTGGTTCAGTTTGGCTTTCAGAGTCAGGAGGGTACACCACAAGCACCTGCAAACATTGTCTTGTCCCAATAATAATTGAATCACATAACTGCCCAACATTCAAGCACTAGCCATTAACAGTACATAGCAATATATGATCACAGTCATCCTTACAAATTCTATTTTATATTGGACTTTTTTCCAAGTTCTAAATAAAATGTCACTTTTCCCATTTGCATTAATGAGTACGGTAAGAAAAAAGTAAAATTATTCCACCTATATAAGGAAATGCACTAGCAATTTTGGAAGCCCAGAGCATCATTTAATAGCAAAGGAATCCTCTGACATTTGGAACTGCATACAGATATCACCTAGGATAAAAATGACCCCGTACAAATCCTGCTTTTTTCTGCCTCAGATTCATGCTGGCATAGCTCTCAACATTTCTGTGACTCAGCCGGTATGCAGTTAGTCAAGAGCATAAACAACTCTTTGGAGTTCTCACAATATTATACTACAGCTGAAAAAAGAGGAGAGTTATCAAGGACAGGAATTGCTACCCATGACTTTTTATTTTTTGTAGCTAGAATAATCACGAGGAACAAGCACTGATGGGCACATAGGGAGGAGAACATATTATAAGTGCACACAGAAACCTTGCTAATTCTTTGCTTTCTTTAAAAATGCTGTTTTCTGGAGACAAGACCAACCAAGCTAAGAAATCCCACAAAAGGATGCCAAATATGACCAGAACTGAGACTCACAGGTTCCTAGCAAGATAACGTCAACTAAACTATAATGGAGATTTTGGGGCCAGAAAAGGCTTTTGATGACATTTAAATGTCATTTGATGTCATTTACTCTGACAAGTCTTAAGGTTATCAGTTTAAGTTTGGCTTTATTTAAGACCTATATCCGGTGTGACTCCAGCTTTCCCTACTTGTTCTTCAGTCTTTACCTGCTGATGAGGTGGCTCCAGCCCTCGTTGTAATGAACAGAGGGACTAACAAATCAGTGCCTCACTTTGCTCCCATTAGCCAGCAGATGGTGCCCTTAAAACACTGGTGCCTCTTGTCAACCTGGGGAACTCGCCAGGCCAGCTGGAGCGGGGGCCCTGAGGTCTCCCAGGTCCAACAAGACACCTTTCCTTGGCTTGAGTCCATCAGAGGTACCTGCAGCACAAACCCAAATCAAACAAGCTCTCTTGGGACATTGCATGCAGAGACTCGGGAGTGACTGCACAGAATTAGGCAGGTTCGTTTTCCCAGAGTCAAATCTGGCTCTGCCTGAGGTGAAGGCATGGTGAAGGAGAGGCAGCAGCATCCTCTGTGGGGTAGGGATCAGAAGGGTTGGACCCAGTGAGATCAAAAACCGTGCCAGAAAACACTGCAACAGGCAATATGCAAAGGTCAAGCAGACAGGTAACTCAGGGATGATGGCTTGCACAACACAGGCTGAGAGATCGCCTGCTGGACTGGTCTCTTCTGGGGTCCTAGGTATCTCTCTGTATCGCAGCAGGCCCGGGCAAATTTATAACATGCACTGATGTCTAAGTTGGAACATCAAGTGAACTATTAGGTCAATGAGGAAGTAACCTGCTGAGGGCCTTTTAGCTGCACTATTATCTGCTTTAGAGTATTTCCCCCACTCTGGTGGCAGACGGTACTGCCTGGTCACTAGGGGCTTCAGG
>NW_010523671.1:0-7704 GCF_000687285.1 Phaethon lepturus | reverse complement strand
GAGCGATGAAGCGCCCGCCCCGGGGTGTCTGCGCTGCTCGGGGTCCCGGCCAGCGCGATGGCAACCTCCTGGATTCGCCCATGCAGGCTGCGTTTGTCACTGCTAATAAGGATTTATTTGCATTAGAAAGGTCTCTGCCAAGATCATCGTTCTAGCGAAACGGGGCCTTAGTACACATGACACACAACGGTGTTTGCCCAGAGGATGTGTCTCTGGGGGTGCGGCAACGTGTTGCGTTGCCCAGGTGGGAGAGGCGAACAAAACCGCAGAGCCCCAGGATGCCCAGGAGCTGCACCCAGAGCCCTCACCCCGCCAGTGCCGGGCCCCGTGCCGGGACCTGTCCCTCCTCTGTCACGGCAGCGCCGTGCGGAGCAGGACGAGCCTGCGCAGCAGGTTCGAACCCGCGGTGCTGCTCCACAGCTGAGCCCGAGAGAGGGCTTGGCACCCCGCAGCTCGGGCGTCAGCCTGTGGGGGACTGCAGGCTGGGACGTGGCCATGCGAAAGCAAGGTTAAAGTCGTGTTGTGCCTCGTCTGACTTCTCTTCTCCCTCTAACAGCAGTGCAAGCCCAGCCTTTTTAAAGTCCTCGGTGATGTCCTTGCAGGAGGAGGTGTCATTTTAAAGTGACAGCCCTTCCAGTGTGGGTCCAGCCAAGAGAGCCTGCGCACAGCAGCAGCCTCCAGCTCGGGGAGCAGAGGACCTCCCTGGACTGGTGGGGTCTGTGCTGCCGTGCATCCGAGACCCCTCTGGGCTCTGGTACGGGTTTTGAGGCAGAAAGGTTACGCTGGAAGAGTTGCACATTGAAACTTCTGCAACAGCGATTGGCATGGGGTCAAAAGGGTGGTCAGCACGCTGGCGTGGACCGATGCAGAGGAAGCCACGATGCTCTAGGAAACAGCATTAGGTGCAACGTGTAATTTTTGGTTCCAGTGAGGCCAGGACCTGTGAGAATGAAAAATAAAGATTGCTGCGCAAACATAACCCTGGAGCAGAGATAAGTGGTGGTGGTTGGGTGAAGGGCTGCTCTGTCCTTATCTGCCTCCTGGTATTGCTCATACTTGTGACTTTTCTTCCTTGGAGTGAAGAAAGACAGCGGGACAAATGGCTCTGTGCTTAACGTGGCTCAGAATTTTCAGTGCATCAGCATCTTTAGGTCTTGTTCAAGATGGGTATCAAGGAGGCATGCTGTTCTCCACTTCTCAGGCCGTTGCTAACACATTTTGCAAACCACTTTGAAACGGTTAAGAACAAATTAACCAGAGACAGGTTTTCAGATGAGTTTAGGCATTGTGTAAGGTTTTGCTGCACTGTATTTTTTTACTAACCCCTGGAACATATTTCAGTCCCATAGTTAAGAGAGGTTCAAGCTGTGTTTTTACCACCGTCCCAAAATATGCCTCTGCCCAGCCAAGACCGAGGTTGTAATTCTGCACAGAAGTAGGCTGGATGTGTGCTCCCCTGCATGAGAGGACTACAGTCAAACTATACTCCCCGAACCGTCGACTTTATCCAGGCAGGAGCTTTCAAATCCTGCTGTAATTCCAGGATCACGTTAAGGCAGCAGAAGCTGGCACAGCTGCCGAAAGTGGTCGCACCTTCCCGTGAGGTGCTGCTTCTCTGCCCTCTGCAGCAGCCTGTCCCTCGTGTCAACACAAGCGTTCGCTTGGCCATGCCGGGGAACTCATCTGGCTTCAAACTAACCCGGGAGAGCAAGTGCGGTTCGTTTCAACCTGGGGCCGTTCCCTGGCTTGATCTGCTGCACAAACCGGTTGGTAGAAGGGAAGAGGTCAGCACAAAGCAGGCACAGGCAGCCGAGGTGCAGGATAGACCCTTTGGTGGCACTGTGTAAGGTGAAGAGAGCGTGTAACTGCATTGTAAAGCACTTTTCCTAAAATAAATGATTTATAGAAAGAATATAAGAACATGGAAGTATCATAAAAATTACTGGGGGAAAAAAGCCCTAAAAAAAACCCCAAACTCAAAGAAACAAAAAAAACCCTCACCTCCACAGACAACCAGTGGAGTCCTTTAAAGAATAAAACCTTTTCTTTAAAGCTCTTCTCCCTTCCCCCAACATCTCCTGCAATTTAGTGGCAATACAGGTTTTCGTCGGCTCCTAGTTTACAACGGGGAATAGCGAGTCTGTAATTTCTTTTCAGAAAGATTGCCCAGGACATTTCCTGCAGTTTGCAGGACTGACCTGCCCCAGCTCCTGCAACCTCTGAGCAACAGTTTTTAAAATGCGATAATGCTGGAAAATAAACCCCAGCACAACATCCTTCTAAAATAAGTATAAAATTTTAGGTGTGGCTGCACAGTTTAAATGGAGGTGGAATAAATCATGCAAATAGTAATGAAAGTTGAAAGCAATTTGGTTGCACTTCAATACGTTTCATCAGTCATCTCTCTTCTGAAGTGGAAATGCCAAGCCTGATGCGAATTAAACTTTCTCCCTCCTCCCTCTCCCCTCTTTCCTCTAGCTTTTCAAAAGGCCTTTTGAAAACCTCTGAATACCTTTCTTGGCTGACCAGATTTTACCCTGCTCATACTTCTCGAAACCTCCTAATTCTCAGCCAAGCCAGCGACTCTAATGTGGAGCAGTCACGGGCTTGATCCGTGATTCCTCTCTTGGCCCTTCCTTATCTCCCTGCAAAAGGGAAAAAGGCTGAGATGAGGCACAGATAGGGACGGACGAGAGGCGGAAGAGCTGCTTGGGTATTTGGCTTTTTAGGGCAACAGAACTTTTAATGTTCGCTTTTCCGCTTTAGGATCAAATGTCAGCTAGGGCAGGGGTTGAAAGCAGCAGATTTCCAGAAGGAAGAGCTGACTGAGCAAAAGCAAGGAGATCTGATGCATCGTTTGTACCCGAGTTGAGACTGCTCCTGCCTTTGTCTCCTCTCCCCAGTTTGTCTGTTGTATCTTTGCGAACTGTGCAGCTGGTGTGCTAAAGCTCGCGTCTCCCCTCTTCTGTCTTGCAGGTGGAGGACGCCATGCTTATGTTTGACAAGACGACCAACAGGCATAGAGGTAAGAGAGAGCGGGAGCTCAGACATCACATTTTGTGACGGCTTCTGCATGGTGAGCACAGCCAAAAATCAGCGTCAACTTGACCCGGTGGCTAAATCCAGTGGTGCTGAACCCCTCTGTCCTGCAGGCGTTGCAGAGGAAGGGCTGTTTGGCATGTAATGCTACACGTCACGTGGATTTCCTTATTAGAAATTGTTTTTCTGGTCAGTCTAATGACTTATCTTTGGGAGGACCATTCTCAGGCTCCGTGGCGTCCCTGGACACAGTGGAGCCCAGGGAGCTGTGTGTGGTGAGGCTGCAGGGAAGCAGAGGGTTCGTACCAAGGTGGCTAGCATTAGATTAAGCTGGGCATAAGGCCGGTTAAGCTGAGACACCAGGAAATTAAGATGCTAAACCCCTCCGCTGGGGTTTTAAGCATGTTGGAGTTTTGAAGCTGAGGACTGCTCGTCCTCCAGTGGTGGTATCTCGGGATAAGCAGGATCTCCAGAAGAGGAATTTCCCTCCACATATTTCACAACAGAGACAAGGTTTCATCACTGCTTGTGCAGTTCTGTAAAAATGAGCTGAGGATTATTTTCAGTGTTATGGCCATTCCTTTCAGTGGAAATAAATGACGCTCCTCTGTCTCTCGGCGAGCAGAGATGCCGAGCTCCAGGCAGAGCGCGGCCCGGCAGCTGCTGCCCTCGGCTGGGAGGGGTAAACGTACCTGGGCTCTCGCAGTGGCACCAGAAACTGCACTGGGGACAGGCCCCGAGGCCCTCTTCTTCCCTTCTCGCCGAACGAGATTGATTTTATGTCAGCAGTCTCCCTGCGTTAAGACTGTGTGTGTTTGGAGGCAGTGCAAGAAGCCAGCGCAGCTTGTGGCTTCTGCCCCCGTGCGACGGCGTGGACGTGTGGCCCCAAGGTTTGTCGTCTCTGCGCTCCGGCCTCTTGGTGGGTGCTCTCTTGATTGATACGCTATTGTCTCAGCCACGGAAGTGTCAGTACTCGGGGTGGTGTACGTAGCCTGCGTGTTTAGGGAGGCTGCCCGAAGGTGTAAAGGAGCCTGCGCCCGGCCGGGCAGCGATGGGAGCCCTGGGAACAGGAGAGGGAGCTGCCCGGAGGGCCCGGCCGCTTCCACCTCTCTTCATCTTCATCTCCACGGCAGGGTCAGAAGACCTGACCTCCCAGCGCTGTCTGAATTACTCGCTGCCCTGGTGTTCGCCTTAACGAGCAACTTGGTGCATGCGGATGGCTGGGTGAGCCAGGCGAACCTCCCGGCTGGCGTCACCTCCCTCCAGCAGTTCCCTCCCAGGCACTGATCCCTCTCTGAAGTCAGGGATCGTAGTACCCTGGAAAATTCAGCAGCAGCGAGCAAAAGACTTGCTTGGGAAGATAAGCTTTTCAGAGCCAGGGAAGGCATGTGAACAGCCCGCGCCCGTCAGTTTTGTAACAGGGACCAAGTGATCACGGCTCTCATATAGTTTGGAAAGTTCAGCCCCTGACAACTTCCTTTTATATCCAGGGAATTTTCCATGCTTCTCTTTGCAACCACCCTTAAACGGGCCATAAATACCTGTCTTCATTCAGGATCCTGGCACCTTTTTTGTTGCATTTAAGAGCTGCGTTATGCAGTGCTTTTGTGCTGGGCACAAGGTCCCCTCGGTCCCCGCTCTGACGTGGTCTGCTGGCATCTGGGCTCAAGGAGTGCCAGGGGGTCTGGTCCCAGCAAGGGCTGTACTCAGCAGATTTGGCCCCTGTGAATGTGTTTCAGCAAGTCTTCTGCCTGCTTCTGTTTGTATTCCTTGTTCTCTTCTCTTAAACTCTTTCTTAACCTGGCAAGTTTATGCGACGTGCATCGGAGAGGCTGGCAGTGTGTCCTGGCCTTCATCTCCATGCCCTGTCCTTTTGAGGCTTTTGCCCCTGACATGCATTTTCTTGTCTCTGCCCCTGCCATCCCACGGAGCAGGTCTCTGCCATCCCTCTCATCCTGGGGGACACCAGCCCATCGGCAGAGATAAGGGCTCTGCTCCAGAGGCAGGAGGAGAAAGTCTCCGTTTGCTGAAATGTCCCAAATCCTGGAGTTTTGTTTCCGCTGAGGCGCTTGGCTGTGCCTGCAGTGAGCTCTGCTCCTGCCCACCGAACTCACCGGTGGTCTCTTCAAGAGCTTGCGCTGCCTCGCCTGGGCTCCGCTGCCAGGGCAGGCAGGAGACTCTGCAGGGACATGAAAATAGAGCAATGGTGTGTTAGTCGTCCCTTTGCTTCCTGCAAGCGAGAGACTCGTCTCTTCCTGCCTACCTCAAGGTGATCCCTCCTTGGTCCCGCGCCGGTGGCACTGTGCTGCTGTAAGCACTTTCCGAGGCGTGAGGGCACCGGGAAGCGTTGGTGTTTGTGCTCCGCTAGTGCTGAGCTCTGCTCTAACAGCTCTGGGTCAGCTTTTCTGTGCTCTTAGGGGAAGCTGGAATAGCGTGCTGGGGAGCCCTGCTGTCAGGTGTGAACCGGGGCCGTAAGCCCCAGGGGACGGATTCCTCTTTCAAAAGCATCTTTCCACTCTCTGGAGAAAAGGTCCGTAACGGCTGAAGTGGAGGGCTGCAGGTGTGGGGCACCTTAGCTGCCACGAAACCCTTTGTTTTTTCCACAAAGGGTTTTTTCCCCACGATGTGTGTTGAAGAATAGAGGCAACAAGTTCATCCTTTTCTTTCCCCCAGGAATTCTGTGAATTTATTTCATTGGATAATTTTTTTTTATAGCCTTTTTCTACATGCAAGCCATAACATCTCACGTTAGCATCCTTGTGTAAGCTCCTCGATGAGGTGTAAGCAGGGAGGAACTAAGAGTCCAAAAGGACCAAAGGCAGACGCGCGGTGCCGTTGGGTGGAGGTGGTGTTACCCGCACCTCCCGTACGCCCCACCGGCGCCAGGCCTTGGGCCCGGGTCTGTCCCCCCTGTGCAGGGGCAGCGCGGGCTGGAGCCCCCCGGCTCCCGGGAAGCAAGGGGGTTCACTGGCACCCGGCAGGGTCAGCTCTGTTTGCGAGGCTGTATCCCAGGGAACAGGCTTAGCCTTTTGCTGGGTGAAGGACGATGCTGCTTATTTGCTGGGATTAGCCAAAATTCCTGCCAGCGAGTGAAGCCGGTGCCGACGGGCTGCGCTCCTGCGGCTGGAGCAGCTCCCAGAGGGGCGTGAAATTCTGAGCTCTGGGTCTTTACCTCTGCCCACCACGGGTGGGAGGAAGAAACAAGCGTAAAAGGCAGAGCAACGAGTCATCTTCATCTTCGCGCCTGGATTTATCCAGTCTTTCTGACGTTTTTCCCCCTCTCTGTACAGGTAGCTACTGCTGATCAGGCTAATAAACTGGCTAGTGGGCTGTTGTGATGAAGCCAGTTCTGCTGCATCGATTGTTTATAAAATCACCGCAGATTTTACGAATTGTGACATTCTGATTGCGTTGGAAACATGTTTAAAATGCAGTAAGTGTGCGGCACCAGTATTAATGGCAATTCTTAAAAGCACTTGCGGGTTGCAATCTGTATCGTCAAATTAACTAGAAATGGCAGATAAAATATCCGTTGTGGTTTACTGTAGTTAGTCTATGCCCAGAATAATCAACGTAGGCAAGGGAAAGGGAAAGGAAAAGAATTAAAATTCACTCCCTACTGCTAGGAGGCGAGATAAATTTTCTTGCAAGCAAATTGAGACTGTTTGTTGACATAATTCTGGCACGTGTGTGTTACTTGTGTGCGCGTGTTCTGGTAGCGTTCAACTCGCCTGCGCGCGCGGCACTGGACTGACATCGATTAGTTAGTGGAAATGCACGGATTTAACCAGACACAGTAAGAGGGATTTTCAAAGCTGTGCGTCATCGCACAGTTTTATTAATACCTTGGGAAGGCTTGAAAACCCTACCCAAAATAAAACTTAATGCCTTGCCAGTGGAGCACATAACTTTTATAACATTAAAAATGTCATCAAGCTAACCACTTTGTTGCCTCTGATGGTGTCTTTTTTAATGTCCAACTATTCCTGGATGTTCTCTAAGGAAAGTAAGACTCAGAGCTATTGCATTTCTTGCCTATCTGTCTAGCCATATTCATGGCAGGCTACAAAATCCGTGGGTATTTAATTGAAGTGAGCGGTTATTTTTGGAGTACTGTAGGTAAAACAGTCCCTAGCTTCACTGGGTTGCCTGTCGTCTTGCAAAGGCTCTCCTTCTGGCTTGGCCACTTAGTTGTGGTAGTGGGCACGCAATGAACTGGCACTTAGAAGACAAATATCTCTGGGTCAGCTTAGTTCAGATGCCATTTCTCTTTAGAAAGAAAGTATTGGTAATTCTCTATTTCTGTACCCCGTACTGTACTTTTGCACTTCTGTCCAGGGAGCAAAACCACACACAAAAGTTCTCCAAACACTCTGGCAGATCACTTTCATCACTTTCTTCGCTGCCTAAAATTTCATAGAGCTGAAAATTACTGGGTCAATCTTGAAAGGATTTAGTAATTGGAAAGAAAAAAAAGAGAGGGCGGTGTTATTTTGTTACCCTTGCAGAGAGCAGATAAAATCTGGAGCTCAGCATTAGTTACTGATCCGTGGGGTTGGAGGGAGCCTGGCAAGATGATGATGTCCTTCCAACTTCATTACGGAGGGGAGCTCCCGAAGGCACACCGACGTGCCGCCGGGCGCCTCGATGAGCCGGCGCTGGACG
>NW_010523670.1:0-1014 GCF_000687285.1 Phaethon lepturus | reverse complement strand
CAAGGCAGCAGGTCTGCAGCAGGCTCCGGCACGTCCGCACCCACCGGCCCCGCGGGAATTCCTGGGCTGGGGATGAGTAAAGCCGAGAGAGACGCAAACCCCGCTCCTGCCCCGGGAACCACACTTCAGCTGAACGTGTAGTTTTCTTTTGCTTGTTGGAGTCTAAACCGGTGACGAAAAAGGGCCGTTTCAGATGTGCCTCCTCTCAGTAAACCGGAGGAGAAGGTCCCCGAACGGATGAAACTTTCCTCCTTGCTCTCAGTGATGAATATTTTGCTCTGCTTTGAGTTCAGGCCCCGAACGGGAGCAAAACACGAACCAGCACTGAGAAGCAAACACTCGGCTCAAGGCAGAGCAGAGCTGAGCCCATTGTTTGCCCAAACTCTTTTTTTCCTTTCCTGCCCGTTCACAGACACTTCTGAGTCGGTTTCTGCCTTTCCTGTGCGACGGAAAGGTTTTGCTTCTTTAATCTCAGGCTTTCCTAGGACGGGTGCTGCAGCCCAAGTGCCCCAGCTACAGCTCCCGGCCTAATCCCACTGCTCTCCCCTCGCTGGAGGTGTCGAAGCCTTTGGGGCTGGAGCAGCCCGGAGCAGGAGAGGCTGTTTAGGGGCCTGTCAGGCAGATGGGAAGTTAAAAGAACTTATTTATCACTTATCAGCGCTATTCCACTGCTCCAAACCCTTGCACTGTCATGGGGGAACATCTGTTCTTGGTGTTTCTCCCCCACATCCCACCTCCAACAGTCCAGAGCCTCAGAAAGGATCTTTGTCCACCCTGAAAGCACCTTCATCCCCTCCTCCTCTTCCTCTGGGGCGGGTGAGAGGCGCTGAGCCCTTGGCGAGACTCACTGTTGTCAGGGTGGGCTTGGGCCACAGAGCCTTTGGCTCGTGCCGGGTCCATCCCAGCGCTCCCACGGGACGCTGGTGAAGGCCACATCAGGTGGACCCAGCAGGAGACGAGACCATCCCCGCTCGGGGCAGCTCTGCGGTGAACGGGGGTCTGCGGCCCCCCACC
>NW_010523669.1:0-6365 GCF_000687285.1 Phaethon lepturus | reverse complement strand
CCAACCTGTAGGACCAACAGGGGGTAGTAATTAGTGGGCCAAACCAGACCAGGGAGTTCCAAACCAGACCAGGGAGTTGCATGAAGTGAGCTGAGCTCTGCCAGCACCCTCCAGGAGTAGGATGAGCCTTCTTCCATCTTATTTATGGATATAATTTAGTATAGATGCAATTATTGAGTCCTAAGTTCATCCTTTAGCATGCAGTGGTGGTGATGGAGAGGGAATGGATTTCCAGTTTAAATTCTCCCCTTCACAGCAGGAGAAGAAATGAAGAAACTACCTCCCGCTTCCCTCTGTCTTTAGCAGCCAGGAAGGTGGTTGTCATCCCTGATCGTTCTCTTCCCCAAACTGAAAATGGGGAAGAGAAATGAAATGAAATGAAATGACCTCAGCTGAAAAACATTTTGTTTCACTCCATGTCTCTCCTGCTCCCTACTCCTTTCTGTTGCAATTTTGCATCCTGGCTCAAAAGCCCCTTTGAGCGTGCAAGGAACACATGCCTGAAAAGGAAAATGCCTCCTTCTTTTCAAATAAATAATTTTGCTGGCCCTGCTACGCTGTTCTCACACTGCTATGAGCTTCAAACACTCCCATTCATTAACATGGCTGCAAAGCTGAAGAAAAATTGGCAGCCGGGAGAAAGGCTCTCAGAGCCCTGTCATGTAGCGGAGCAGGAGGCGAGCACCATGGAGCCAAGCACCTCATAAACATGGGGGATGATGGGGAGAAGGGAGGGAGCCCGGAGAAGTCACTCCTGGAACATCTTTCTGGTATGCTGTAAGCCTGAGCACCTACAGTAGCACTTGGTTTGCTTTTTCAGCCTTGTAAATGTTATTATTTCAGAACACAAGACTGTTTCGAATAGGAAGTTTTGTTTTTTTAATCAAATTATTAATCTTCCGTGTTTCATCCGAAGCAGGGAAACCTAAGGGCGGTTTCTGAACACCAAACATTAAAACGTCTCACTTCTGGCAGCCAGGCTCTCTGGTGACTTTGAAAATCCTTTGCTGATGTGTCTATCTCACCACTGGTTATTTCTGGAAGTCCAGCACGTACATAAAACATTGCTTTGTGCATCAATTAAACCTGGTCATGCATACCATACCTAATATGAAACCACACAGGAAATGAAAAGTTAAGCTACCTAATAGCGTACGCCCGCTCTCCTTTCGCCCCGAGCCCCCGGCATCACCGCTAACGCAGCCACCGCAGACCACAGAAAAGCTATAGCAACTTTAACCCTGCTTATAGAGGGACTTCAACACCTCCTTCCCCCTCCCCAGAGCACCGTTTCGCCGGAGCTGTGTGGTCTGCCACAGCAGCGCAAGCAGAGTGCAAGGTCTGTGCGGCCAAGGGGCTGAACGTCATGTTGCCTCACTCTTGTGGGGCTGGGTTTGACGGTGTCGTGGCAGATGGCAAGTGCTGTCTGTGGGGGTGATTTGCTGTATTACTTGTATCAAACAAATCCCACTGTATGTTAAAAAAGGCAAACTCAAATTGAATAGCTTCATATGTCCAAGTACACACAAACACACACACATATGCATGCACGTATACGTGGAAAAGATGAAGGGCAACATCTTCAAACCGGAGGCATTCAAAATAGAAGCTCAAGCTGCCAAAGCAGGAAAGGAAACTGGTTCATACCATGGATTCAGTCCATACATACAGCCCGGTTTACAACGTAGTCATCAGTTACTGAGGATTTGGCATCATCTCCCCACCACACAAGGACCTGCCCCAGTGTTTTTCTTCTGAAAGTCCCTGCTGAGAGGGCAAAACTCTTCTACCCTCATGTATGTGGAGTTAGGCCATGTCTGTCCCTCAGAAAGAGTGGGATCGGTGGTCCCACCTGTGTCTTTTCCTCCAAGGAGAGACCTTCGCTTCTCCAAAGAACAGCAAGTGTTGCTCCTCACTGTCATCTCCTCGACACCTGTGCCATGCCCAGCATGCAGGGGAAGCTTGTCCCCTTTGGGCTGGGGACCTGGGTTCAGCCTCTTACTTAGCCCCAGGTTCTCCCCTCAGTAAAGACAATGTGTCTAAAATCACCTACCGGTGACCGGCCGAGACCCGGCAGTTCAAACTTCGGGGAGATAAATCCTGAACTAGATTCCTGACGCAGGGGCTGCAGTTGGGTACCCAAGGGCAGGAGGGCTAAATCCTGGTTTCTGCTCCAGCGATCGTCCCCAAGATAACGTACCCTGCTCTCACTCCATGCCTGGCTGGTCTGCTCTCCCTGCAAGTTCCTGAGGACAGGGACCAGCTCCTCTCGGTTTTTTGCCCACCACAAAGCCCTCACCTCATCTGGACTCTCAGCTGGGAATACTTGAGGCTCTGACAGGGAAAAGTGAAGTCCTCCACACCAGGAGGCCAAACAGCTAACTTAAACTTCATGGAGTTTGCCCATTCTTTCCAGAAATCGGGCAGAGATTTATCAAAATCTCATCAGGAAAAAAAAACAAAATTCAGGTGCTGAAGCAAGCCATTTCCTGTAAGGGAAACAACTGTTTTTACAGGTATAAGTGAGGGCAGATTTTCTACAGACACAGGGAAATTCTTCATTTTGCGAGTTGGAATTGTTTTTTTCTTTTTAAGGCGTTGGGGGCGGAGTGGAGGAGGCAGGAAATGTAAAAGATTTTGGAAACATGAAATGAATAGGTCAAGACATGTCATTTTGCTGAACCAAAGCAGGAGGCAACAGCTTGAAATTGAAATTAAATAGACCACCTGCAAGAAAAGGAGAGGAAGGGGAGATGGGGAAGAGGGAAGGGAGGGGCAGCGCTGGCATGAATATAAACCACACATTTTTTAAAAGCATCCGTTGGTGAATTATTAAAGATGCTGTGCTGCTCATTTCAGGTTTGGACATCTTGGCAGTTGTGATGGGAAATGTGCCAAGGCACATGAGCACGGATTGAATACTTATTTTTGAATTCCTGGCAGGCACCTTTCCTTTAAAACACCAACTCTGGTGAGTGTGTAGAGGAAAAGTACTTGCTCTAGGACCGGAAAAGAGATCTCCTCCCACCCCCCCAAGCATGCAGTGAAGTGCTGGACGTGATGGGGGTGTTTATGCAGAGGGACAAGTGCGTATTTGAAGCATTATGGACTCTTCTCCCCACTCTCCAGTTCAGCCCGTCCAAATTGTCACTGCAAAATCCATCTTCCTCCCACACGCGCACTGGCAGGTACTCCTGCCCTGTTGGCTGGATCCTCCATC
Organism: Phaethon lepturus; assembly: GCF_000687285.1. Classification (NCBI taxonomy): domain Eukaryota; kingdom Metazoa; phylum Chordata; class Aves; order Phaethontiformes; family Phaethontidae; genus Phaethon; species Phaethon lepturus. The sequence continues at coordinate 3,145 of NW_010523669.1, read as the reverse complement.
AGCTTCCTGAGCGCTGGCAGCTCGGCTCCCAGCTTCTCCTCCCCAGCTTGTGCCATCTACCTCTCCTGACCTACATCTCATCCATCCTTTCTCTTTCGGGCTTTCTCAGCAGCCATCTCTCCCAGGGCCTCGGGAGCATCTCCCTGGCAGCTCCTTCAGCATATCTCGCTAGCCTGCGCAGCTCTGTGCTAATTCCTGTCCTCCCCCTGACCAGATACAATAAATCCTGTATCTCTGAGATAGGCTCAGAGCTCCTGCTAGAAAACTGAGGCTCATCCCTGGTGGCCTTGGCACTACTGCATATCTGTCTAGACCGTTTGAACCCGGTGCCTAGGACTCCACAGGCTGTTGTAAGTCTCATTTGAGCCAACACCCCTCCTTCCTTCCCCCTCCCCAGTTTGATCAACGTTTTGAAATGGGGAATGAAGCAAAGCAAATCTTGGAGGAGGGTAAATTTGATCCCTCCCCATGAGAAAGCAAGGGAAACCACAGACCCTGGCTCGCGAACGGTGCAGAGCAGAGAGGAGAAAGTTACAGGCGCATGGGACAGAATAAACTCAAGCAATTGCCAGAATATTTGTAAATAAAATAATACCCAGTGAAGTGAAATAAGCTGACATGCGAAATGTACATGTTGATTAAAACAGCCCTGGAGACCATTAAATGACAAAGTCACTGTGTATGCCAACAAAACCCCAACCGTAGCCCTGATGCATATTCATAGCATCTGAACAACGTCCCATCACGGCACTAACGAGGCGCTGTGCTTGGGAACACGCTCACATGGAGCCAGGGGGAGACTGTTTGGTGCCTGACAAATTTGGGAAGGCTACAAGCGTTGAAATCTCTCTTTGTTACTTAACAAACATGGAAGTAAGGGAATGCCATACCTCTTGTTATGGAAATAGCACACAGTGCTGAGGATATATGATAAGTCTAGGAGAGAATTACAAACATTCAGGACTGATCCCTTTGAAATCTCTGGGAGTTTTGCCATTTATTTCAATGGGGGCTTTACCGAGTCCTTACAATGGATGTAGTCATTTATCTGCAGGCGTTGATGCGGTTCCCTTTGCCTCGTCAGCTGTGCTCCTCATGGACACCTGGGAAACGGTTTCATGCTCCCGCGGAGCAAGCGTGTGGGTGTCACCGTCCCTGGCGCCCAGACGGGCAGGTGCAGAGGTGGGTTGCAGCGACACATGGAGGGAGGGACACCGTAGGAGGGACACTCTCTACCCGCTCTGCTCGGCCACCCCTTCCCACCTCGGGCAGCTCCATGCCTTTTCAGCTGGAGCACCCAAGGGACATCGCAGCCATATACGCAGGTACCAGGCAGGTGCACGGAGTTTCCTCAAAATAGCTTTAGGGCCTGGACTAACTTCATCCTAAAGAAAGAGTGGGCAATGGGCTCTGGGGTTAGAGATTCAGCAAGTTGCTTAAGGGCATCCAGGGAGAGTGCTGCAGAGCTCCAAGTAACACACAGATACCTGCCCCTCAAAGGTCCTCCATAAGAGCACCTGGGCAGGTCCCCTCTGTGGGCAGGGAGTTGTGGTCCTCCGTCACAGGCCTGGAGGGAGAAGAGTTTTGCTGCAGCCAACTGAAGGCAAACAAAGTTCCTTCCTGCACAGCCCGTGCCGAGGTCCCGCTGACACCCATCTGACAGCAAGGCCCTAAACGGAGGGACAGTCAGGCTCTACTCTGCGTACCGAGAGATGAAAACCGAAAAGCTATCAAGCCAAGCAGCTGGGTGCCGTGGTCCAGAGCCTTGTCCTAGGACTTGGCTCAAGCCCAGGAACCACGGCACTGATCTCTTTGCAGGGGTAGCAGTGTGGGTGCGTGTGGGTGTGCAGGCAACACAAGCAAAAAGCAGGTCCTTCGCAACAATTTCATACCTCGCCCTGCAACGTGGCTGTTTGTACCCTAAGCTGAGCAAAGCTCAGCTGCTCACTTTGTACCCTAAGCTGAGCAAAGCTCAGCTGCTCACTTTGTACCCTAAGCTGAGCAAAGCTCAGCCACTGCTATTTCAGAGTCAATCAATCACGTCAACTGACACCTTCCCAACATCCTCATTGCAAGATTCAAATCTAATCTACCTGTACAATTGCTTAACATCCTTAAGGTGCCCAGTTATTTATTAAAAGTGGAGGGGAACCAGTAAGTTACAGAATTACACAAGATGTATTAGAGGAACTAGTACTAAAAGACTGGCTCTCTTGGTCAAGTTAGGGTTGGTATCTCCAACCACAGCTCTACCGTGGAGGAAGACACTAGAGCAAAGAAGCTCACTCGGGACTTATCTTAATTGCAATTACCACCGCTGACTGATCTGTTACCTGGTGATTTGTTCAGCCAGAGCCTTCTATTTGTCTCTACAACTGATTGAAAGACACCCAGGAAGAGAAAAGAATAAATCATTGGGGATGGAGGACGGGGCAAAAAAAAGTTGCCATAAATCTGTCCGCCAGTTTAAGAAGGAGCAAGTGGTCCAAAAGCATTTAGAGAGCGGATTTATTCTGCCTGTGTTTTCCACCTCAGGAAGGCAGAGCTCCCGGTGGGGCAGGAGGGAGGGTGGAGAAAAACGAGGACTTGCAGCAGAAGCCACTGATGTGAATGGCAGTTTGCTGGTGGGAATAAAATGTTTCTTGTTTGTTCCAAGATGGAGATAACAGAGTCAAGAGGTCAAGTGGTGTGGGAATGCGAAAGCCCTGCGGGTAATGTAGCATGATAAAAAATGAGGGATCCAGGGCGCGGGGCGTCATTGCCACAATAGACCAACTCGCAATTCAGAAAGAGCTCAGATCTTGTCTGTATTTAAATATTGACTGATAATTTCACTCCATTACCTCCCTGTCGAAGAGGTATGCAGATAGCCTCGTCTGACCAAGCCCATTTTAGTATCCTGAGGGGTACGGCCTGTGTTTGATGAAGTACTAATTGGGGTGGGGGGAGAGTTGTCCTTTCTCATCCATCAATCTTTTAGTCATATGCACAATTAATGGAGCTATTTAGATAGCCAGGAGTGACCGGCATGCAGGAACTGACCCGAAACCCGCTGAAGCCTGCAGAGTCTTGCATGGCAGCGAGGGGGGTGAGCCGGGGCTGGGGGAGCGGTGGGGCGGGCAGCGATGCTCAGGGCTCTCCTGGC
>NW_010523668.1:0-4318 GCF_000687285.1 Phaethon lepturus | reverse complement strand
AGGAAAGGAAAGGAAAGGAAAGGAAAGGAAGTGACTGTGGAGTACACTTCCCAACACCACTAAGAAATACCACTGGACTCCCTGGGCTTAACTGTCATGGAGAATCACTTTTGTAGTCCAATAAGCCCTTTCTCCTTTATCTTATTTAAGCAATAGAACCAAGAAACAAGCATGATGAATAAATGACAGTTTTAAGACCAGATGTCCCCTTTAAAATTTTTCCCCAGCTGAAGGGTTGTCCCCAGGATGGAGAAAGTCATATTCTAGCCCCTGGGGAATAAGTGCCTGCAAAAGATCACTGAATGCCAGAGCAGACATTGCCCTATCACTCCCCAGTGCAGGGGACAGAAGGAGGCTTTGCAGCTTCAGAGTTCAACAGATCTCCTGCAGGACAGCAGAACACTGCTTTCTGCTTCACAGGGTCCCTATATATCTACCCTGAGTTTCTACAGATGGGTAAAATAATGTCAAAAATATTATCCCACCAATCCCTTGTCTGACTATCTGTTCTGTACCCATTTTAGCAATATGCTGACATTTTGCATTTTCCAAAGAAGGATACTTTCTTTTTCAAAATTCAGCTCTCGTCTCATTCTCCATGTAGTTCAAGACTTTGTCTGTAAAGATTAAGTTTAACAGAGTACAAAGAAGTCAGATTCACTCATCTTTCGAAGCTACGCTACTGTAGTTAAAAGCCAGCGTTTCTGAGAGGTACTAAGAGCAGTCATCTCCTGACATGTCACCTCCTGGTATTTCCGTATGAAACCGGATTCCTTATTTGGGTAGATTTCAGTCTAACTTCTCATTATTCTGTATGCTATAGGATATAATAACACTGCTTGGTAAGGACAAATATTTAACAGCACAATCTGTAGTAGAAATACTTCTCATTTCAGTATATTTGTATTTTGTTTTCTTCCCTTTTTTATTCTTAGCGTTTGATGGCACAAGAAAGCCCACATTTCTCAGTGGCAATAAACAACAGGCTTGCAATCTGAAAAGTAACTGCCTAGTACTTAATTCTTGACTCTTTTTTACAATTTGCTACCTGTGTTGTTTTTTTAGTGGCTTTTCATTTAGTGGCTTAACTCCTATCTGCATTTGTAGCATTAGGCACAGATCCATTCAAGATGATTATGATGACAACAGTGAAAACAATTGAATAAAATCCACCATTTGTAATATTGATCAACACTTTCCTGTTTGCTACAAGCAGAATTTAAAACCAGCGAGGTATTTAATTGGAATTCAATGCTTGTGAAAATTGGAAAAACTAGTTGCTATGGTCAGCATGAAACAGGAAAAACCCCAACATTATTGCTCATTCTACTCATTTGCCAGAAATGTTTGGGTACTAACACATCAAGACACTAATTCACAGGAAGACTTATTGCCCCTTGTTTGAAATTCACTACTAAGGCTCCTTCCTGACTCACTCACCTTTTTCTCTATGCTCTTTATGTTCTTTATCTCCTTTCAAACTTGCCTCTTGTTCTTAGGAACAGTGCGCAGATTTAATCTGCAGCCTAACATTTATAGTATAAAAAACACCTCTGGGTAAACTTCACTTGAACAAAACCACAGAAAACAAAATCCCCAATATCTGATAAACCAGCCTAATTTCTGCTTTCACTTGATATTTCCTTACTGTAGAAAGAAAGGGAAAAAAGGAGAGAACAGAAGAAATCCTTCTGTGCTTTCCGCTTTAAAATCAACTGCCAAATAATAATAGCCCACGTTCCTATCTGTAATTGACCTTTTCTGGCAGGTATATTACACGTTAATGAAACAGAGGAAAACTGAAATTATATTATGTAATTTATCACTGTAAAGGTGCTAGAATAAGGTCTAGTAGCCCTGACTATAGCAAATTTTCTTCAGAACATAAACACTGACATATTCTGGTTTGCTGCTCCTCATTTACTCTCCAAGTGTATTTATCTACACATAAAAATGAACAAATAGGTAATCTGATATAAAGCATACTAGAAGGTACTTCCACTCAAGGGAAACTCTTACCAATAGACAGAAATCCTCATCACATAACTTGAAGATCATCTCAATTATTAATAAATTACACAACCAATGGATACCTCCTGACTGTTGCCACCTCTACTGGAAGGGGAGAGGTAAGTAATTGCACCTAGTGCTTTCTAGAATTTGTTACTATATGGTTTTCATTTTATGTAGATCACGGCTTAAATATTTACCATGAAAACATGAAGGATCTTTTAAACAACAAGGCATTTCATAGCTACGCTGCACTAGCAGAGCTTATTTAAGTGTGAGAAAACCAAGCATTATTCATAGTTTGCTTCCGTTACCTACAAATGTATTTCCTTGCCAGGGGTCATAGAATGACCAAATATTACAGTATTTGCCATCTGCTGAAAGTAAGTTCCACTCTCAGTGGATCTTAACCATTGGTTCAAAATTGACTCAAGCTTGTAGATACTCCATGTTGTCCACACCACATAATCTGAGAATGTAATATCTGACAGTAGCAACACCGAGGTGGATGAATATTCCTGTCCCACCTGACATGTCTGTGAGACACCAGCTTTATTGCCCTTGTATTCTCCAGCACACGGGCATGCGAGTTGCCATTTTTACCTATGGGGCAGGAGCAGGACCTAACTGAAGGTCATACGGTAAATCTGGTAGAGCCAGGAAGAAATAGAGCTCCCAGTTTTAAGACTTGCCTACTGATTGTACCATCTAACTGACAGCAGTTAAATATCAGCACAGTTAATGTTCCCTTGTATTTGCAATATTTTATAAAACGAGATGTGAACTGCAAATACATTATTGTAGAGGGTACAAAGTCAGAGGGTGCCTCCCCGCGCATGGGCAGTGGTGAAAAACACTAAAATGTTTATAGTCATTCTTCAGAATGTGATAAAATAATATTGAATAAAAAATGCATAATTTGAAATAACAAAGAACTGCTGGCATTCCTTACAGGGCTTTTCTTCCTGAAAGGACAAAGCAGTGTAGTGCCCCTTTGTGAACTTTCAAAACCATTCACGGTTAACTTAATCCCACTAGCACGAGGGAGAGCAAGGGTAAGCAATGCAGAAATCTTTAAGAATCCCACCGGGAATGTTTCAAACCACTCTGGCTCATAGTGCTTATAAATTGTTCAGAAACGCACAGAAAATACAGCGAGGAGATATATACATATATATATATATATATATGGGCGCAGGACCGCAGAACTCAAAGTGACGCGCTCCTGCGAGAGGGGAACGCACAGGTTAAGAAATCCACTTACCAGTGCAGGCACCACGTACAAGGCTGTGGCGGACCAATATGCGGTTTCTGTCTTAAACATTTCACGGTTCTGAGGAACTCACACCTTTTTCTTGGTACAAAAGCTTGAACATGCCTCGATATGCTGTGGACCCCAGAAAAGACCGAGATAAGGTGCCGTTCCCTGATTGAATACTGGGAGGAGACACCAAGAGGTGCCATTCCCTGATTGAACCAGCCTGTTGCATATGCATGCGGATGGAGATTGTGGGACTGGGACTGTATAAAAAGGACACCATCAGAAGCAAAAAGGGGGACCACCACCACCAAGGAGCATCAAGAGGACCAACGGGACGCCGCTGGATCCACGGGTGGTGGTATCTTCTTTGCTGTCTCTCTCTCTCTCTCTCTCTTTCTTTCTCTCTCTCCTCTCTTTGTTGAAGTGTAAAAGATGTGCTGGAGGGGACTTGTTTGTTTAGTTGAATTATTTAGTTAGAGTAGTTGCCATTGAGTCATTTATGTGACCTCACGCCTTGCATTTTGTATTATTAAATTGTTAAATTGGTTAGCTGGTGTCATTTCACCTTAATTCAGTCCAGGGGGATCACGAACTTGGTCGTTGGTCTCACGGGGAAGGAGGTCGTCCTAAATGGCTCCTTTCGGGCCGCGACAGAGGCTTTGGTGAGAAAGCCAGTTTTAGATCTAATGACAAGCGTTACATAAAGGCCACCCTTGGGGCTCCGACGGGCCTCAGGTGGGGACGGCACGCCAAGTGTTGACCCACAAGGCTGGGACCACCCCAGCGCGTTCGCACGTCTCGGCAGAACGCGTATGGCGAGGGAGGGGACGGACGGGTAGGTCAGAAAGGAAAGCAGGAGGGAAGATAACTAGAGGCGTAGTGTGCTGAGATACAAACTTCACCCTAAAGCACTTCCTCAGTCAAGCTCACCATTCCCCTCTAACAGTCGCATCGCAATATCGGGGCAACACAGGGGTTTGTTGACGAAATGAAGACCTAAAATCAAGCCCCCAGAGCTCTGGGCCGGCCTTGCGCTGCCGCACGGCC
>NW_010523667.1:0-2704 GCF_000687285.1 Phaethon lepturus | reverse complement strand
CCACGCCAGGCAGCCACGCGGCGTACGCCGGCTCTTGGGTGCCCAGCTGCCCCGGGCGGCGTGTTATTTCATGGTGGCTGCAGGTTCAGACTGGGGTCCCATGGCTCTGTGGTGCCCTGTGGTGAAACGTCCTGTCCGTCCTGCTGTCAGGAGTGCGGTGACAGTGTGGGTGAGCAAGCACTTCGCTACGGTCTCTCCTCTCCGTGGGTGTGCGTCAGTCCCCCGCCACAAATGTGAAGTGCTGTCAGAGGGTTTTCTGCCGCGGGGTGGGACTGCGGTGCATTGAGGAAGGCTCAGAGGAGAGGAGAGGTGGGAAGGCAGAGCTCTGCGGAGGAGAAATGTCTCCTCTGGAGCTTCAGTTTTCAGCAGCGAGGCCTCGGCTGCAGCGTGAGGATCTGCATCCCGCAGCAAAGACCAGAGGTGGCGATGGCTGACGCATCTGTGTGCCAGTGCCTCACTGGGAGACAGCTCTGGCCCCACTGTGGAGAGGGACAGCGGGGCCAGTCGCCAGGTTCCCAGGCCACCCTCAAAAGGGACTTGAGGGGATGGGTTGGCAAAGTCCTGGGAAGCTTGAGCAGCAGCATGGGAGAGAGGATGTAGCTTGGCCATTCATGTTTTCACCTTCTGGATCGTTTGGAAAGTGATCTTCTGGAAAGTTTGAATGTGGAGACAGGCAATGGGGACTGCCTGTGGTTCTAGGCAATGATCTATCAGATCTCTTCTACCTCTGCCTCTCTGCTCCACTGTTGGGTGTTTGGGCTTTCTGCTGAAGAGGAGATGAAATGTTTTAAAAACATGATTTTTCTTCTAACGGAAGAGATTTTCCCATCATTGGGATAATCTACTTTTGGTGGGATGATTGACACTGTATGCTATGCATGAACAACAGTGTACTCTAACAATAACCGCAGACCAATTCACTATTCATTTCTATTTAAAATGTAGCTTTATCTCCATAGTAAAAATATTGACTATAATTGATCACCATGAACAAATAAGGAGAAGACAGATGCTCCCCGTTTCATCTCTCTTCAGTCCTGTTTACACTTTAACCATTTTGCCACTTGATCTTCAACCTTTGAATAACAACGCTAACCTCAGTATTTCCTACTTAGCTAAAAATAAAGCTACACGCCTTTCTAGTGCATATGATATTAACGATCGCTTTATGCATTCAGATAAAGCATTTGTTGGCTCAAAGTGTGTCTGCCAAAAACCTGTTCCATTTATCAAGAAACTGGCTGCATCCATTGCTCAAAAAAAAGGTGACATGATGGCCCTTCTTCCAGGTAGGAACTAGAAGTGGGCAAATCCCCCAAGGTCTGTGAGTTTGGTTTGGTGAAGATGATGAGAGAAAAGTTTGGATGAGGAGTTGGGCTTCATTTTGGCCTCTGGAGATGGCACAATTAGTTTGGGAGGCTCAGGCTGTGGTGAAGTAGACACTGCTTCTGGCAGGGGTTGGCAGTAGTCACTCTGCCTCTGGGAATTTGCCTTTCCTTTCTGAGGCGACTGCACTGATTGCAGCAGAGGCGGCGGTGATTTACAGCAGCCTGTGTGAGAAGAGAACAAGGATATGCATCTGCAAATAAGTGCTAATGAGATGTTAAGATTAAGAAAAGCCAGGAAATTCCAGAAGTTGGGGCTGCTGTGGCATCATTAGTTCTCCTGCTGCGTGGTGCGTATCCGGCAGGGAGGGAGTCCAGGGGGGCTCCCGGCCAGCCACTGTGCGAGAGGTAGGCTGCGTACGGATCGATTGCTTCCCTGCAAGTGAAGGAATTGCCCCTGCGCTGGGCAAGACCACATCTCTGACAGGACGGAGCTCTGCCGTGGAAGAGGAGATTGCACATCACCCCAGAGGCAGTGCCAGGAAGTTGTGTGACTGGCGGTGACCGGGGGACGTGGTGAACAGCAGCCTTTGCCTCGTCTTCGAAAGGCCGTAACCAAAGTCTCACTGGTTGTGATCCCTGTCATTGCAGAAATGCATCAGCAACCAAACTGTCATTGCTTTCAGCATGCGATCCCTTGGTGCGGGGGGTAAAGGGAAGGAGGAAGGCCCCATCACAATGATCGCAGTCAAGAAAGAAAGTACTTGCTGTGTGCCATGGTGGGCAGGGGTAGGCAGGGCACATGCCACGCTCAGTGGCATGGTTTTGGTGCAGAGTGATGGTGAAAGTGTGCTTGGGGCTGGAAGAATTGGCTTGTGGGGATGAGGGATGGAGAAGGGTTGTGGCGACAGACTGGGACAAGATCGCTCTTAATTTCTGGTCCCATGTCATGCAACAGCAGAGTGGCCTTGGACACGGCTGGGTGTCAGGGTTTACAGTCTGTCACTTTTTGCGATCTGTGCAAACCTGGCAACCCAGCCTTTGGTTTTAGATCCCACCCAAATGCTGGATGGCAACAACCTTGGTGAGGAGGCTAATGTTCAGCCTCGGCCAATGGTCTCCCTGATGGATGGTGAGGCCCATGCAAAGACGCAGCCTCAGGATGTAACCTCCTACTCCTCTGGTTCCACACAGTCTCTTAGAGAAGAAATATTGCATCCTACAAGACCTTCCCCTGACTTTCCATTAACCTGCTACCCAGGTTTGGTTGAAGACCAACTTTGTGTCCAAGAAGAGAAATGGCTCAGCAGCCAGAGGGGTGTCTGTTCTCCTCCTCTGCAAAACTCCCTGTTAGGGAGAGTTTTGATTGTACAGAAATC
>NW_010523666.1:1118-1431 GCF_000687285.1 Phaethon lepturus | reverse complement strand
GGAATGACATTCCCTCACGGTTTCATGTCAACTAAGCACCACACAGATGCTTGCTCGCCTCCCCCACCCCCAGGTAGGATGGGGGAGAGAATCAGAAAAAAACCTTGTGGGTTGAGATAGAAAGAGTTTAACAGGAGAGCAAAAGAAGAGGGATAACAGTAACAACAACAATAACATTACTGATAAAGGAGGGATATAGAAAAACAAGTGATGCACAATACAACAATTGTTCACCACACGGTGATCCACAGCCCGTCCCTGGGCAGCGATTCCCACCCCCTGGCCAACCCCAGTTTATACACTGCGCCTGACA
>NW_010523666.1:0-617 GCF_000687285.1 Phaethon lepturus | reverse complement strand
TGCCTTGCTAGAACTGCTCAGGATGAGGTGGGGAGCAGAAATCTGCTCTGTGCATAGAGCAGACCCCCAAAACTTGTCCTCCAAACAGTCTCATCCCTCTGGGGACATGACCTGCCTTCTCCCACACAAAGATGTCAAGTGCAATGAGAAAACTTCTTCTGCGTGAAGTAGAAAAGGTGCATGTCCTGGGACTCTGGGCCTGCGTATATCATCGGTTACCTTCTAGTATATTGACCTCTGTTGTCTTCTTTTCTAACAGGGTTTTCCTTTCACACAGTATGAGCTGTGTGTGGTAGTGTATGTTCACCCACTTGGTTTCACTGAAATGTAACCTGAAGTTTTCTTGATAACTCCATTAACTGCTGGTAAGTGTATCACAGAACGATGACAGGTACTTATAAAACATCATAGAATCATTAAGCTTAGAAAAGACTTTTAAGATCATCAAGTCCAACCATCAACCCAACACCAACATGCGCACTAGGTGTTGACTCCACCACCTCCCTGGGCAGCCTGTTCCAATGCTTGACCACTCTTTCAGCAAAGAAATTTTTCTTAATATCTAATCTGAACCTCCCTTGGTGCAACCTGAGTCCATTTCCTCTCGTCCTATCGCT